>NC_134022.1:8308172-8525672 GCF_040712315.1 Castanea sativa
CATTCCAATAATTTTCAAAAATGAACTCTACACAACAGGGGAAATTACAAAATTATGTGCAGGATCCGTTAGATCACACGGTCAAAAGCTAACAAACTTGGGTATACAATTTAAGAACTCAGGAATGAAATAAACAAACTTAGTTGACCTAAGTTCTAATCTATATGATACACTAAACCAGCTACCCCCTAATTCTGTAGCCCTGAACAAAACAGTGTTGCCATACTTTCTGTATAAAAAAACACCTAGATTATTACACGAAGTTTTAAATGGAAGGAAATGTGTAGATTAGGATTCATCCAATTCATTTACCAGTGTTAGTTTCACCTATATTTGCACGTAATGCAATCACAATTATAAATAGAAGGCATAATTAAGAACTTGATCAAGGTAGAAATAGGCATCATAGACCGATATCAGCTAGGAGCACAAAAACTCCAGAACAAGATTCTATATTTGAACAACCCCAAAAATCAGAGAAAACACAATTTTCCCCTCAGTGAGGAAAACATTATCAGCTAGTAACCTACTAAAATCCTTGTAAACAAATATTCTGCAGTTTGGATAAGCTAAAATTCAAGCATCAGCAATGTACCAAATACAACAACAAAAGAATCCAATGCAATCCATTAACGGAAACCACAAAAAACTTACCTGAAATGGTAATGACCAAGCCCGTGTTTAACACCCCACTTGAATTCCCCAACATAGTGGCTCCCATCCTGACAAGTATAGACTCCAGACCCATGACACTGCCCATTAGACCATTCTCCAGCATACACATCACCAGTGTAGAACCTATACACCCCAATCCCATGCCTCAATCCCTGCCTATACTGCCCGCGATACCGGCTTCCTTTTGCCCACGTCTCAACTCCATATCCATCATACTTCTCATCAATCCAATCCCCCTCATACCTCCCACTCATATGATAGTAATAAACCCCACTTCCAGAACACTTTCCCTTATGGAATTCACCCTCATAAACATCCCCATTCCTGTAAACTTGCTCCCAAGACCCCGAATTTGGCTTTTTTACCGATTTGGGCTTCGACCCAATTGACCAAGTAACAGGATGAGATGGCTTTGAGGCATAAGAAGATGAACAAAGCTTAATTGGGAATGACCGGGCAAAGAATAATCGAATCGAAGGAAGGCGAGGAAGGGCAAGATTGAGAGAAATCAAGAGGGCAGCTAAGAAAGCTAGCAAAGCAAGGAAATCAAGGATAAAACAGCGGCTTGGACTGGAGACGAAGTAGTAAAGGGAAGGTAAGGAAAGGAGGATAACAAAGTGATAATGAGCTCGGAAAACCTTCAAAGCCAGTAACTTTTGGGAAAGGGAGATCAGATAAGCAGCAGTAAAACATGAACAAGATTGCGATGAAGATTGTATGCCCAAAGTTTTGTGATTGTAATGGTTGACAGAGGATAGTGATGGAGAGTGGGAAAGTGAGGAAGGTGATTGGATCATAATAGGCCTCTTGTGGGGTGTGGAATGAAGGGTTTTGCCTTTGGAGGAATTGTTGGAAATGGGTTCATGCTGAAACTGGTTTTGGTTTGGGTGGGGTTGGAATTGGTTGGGAAAGAAGTGGCTGGTGCTTTGATGTGGATTTGATTGGATATGGCTATGGCTTTGGCTTTGGCTTTGGATTTGGAACTGTTTTTGATGAATTGGAGGAGACAAAACTGGTGAAATTGGGTTCAAATCGGAAGAGATGCCTCTGCTTTCTTTTCCGATTTGAGTTTCAGGTTTCTTCTGATGCATTTACATACACAAATCAAAATTCTGTCTGTGCGTGTGTATATATAAGAGAGAGACAGAGTGTAATTTAGTGGATTTTGTTTCCTTAATTTTCTGAGCGAGTGAGGTTCCTGGGAGTAATTATAGTATTTGAAAATCTGCGTGTAGTTTACAGTTGGTTCTGGTTTTTCATGTCTGGCTTTTGCAGAGATAAAATAGATATAACCCAAATCAGATGGGAGATAGAGCTCACAATGTTTGGGGAATGAGCCTGTGCTGATAAAGAAATAGGTGTTCTTCTTATAAATAGACCCTGCCTTTTATCTAATTCACGGATATGCCACTCATGTTTTTATTTTAATTATAACTTTAAAGTTTTGGTCTTGAAAGTTTATATCATTCAACTTAGGGATTAGCCTGTCTTCTTCTTACCCAAGAAGCTCAAAGACAAGCAATGGAATATAAAGCTACCAACTTTAGCTTCATTGTCAATAGCCAAGAGTGTTTAGGGGTCTTATCTTAAGGTGCAATAGTGCAACTTTATCCTCCCTTAAGAAACCACCATATTGTTTATGGGATTAGCTAATTGATCCCTTAAGGAAAAAAAAAAAAAAAAAAAAAACCCCGTTAAAACGACAATGATAATGTTAAGAATTCAATTTTTTTGTGTGCATAATTTGATATGGTAATAAGTTATAATTGAAACTTCGCTTTTATACGAGTTCATTAATGACATTACTTTTGTTATTATATACTTTTTTTTAAGAAAGCTTTTTTTACTATATACTAATTTCAATAGATTATTTTAATAGTAATAAATAATTTTGTATTTTTAGATTTTCCATCTTTTTAGTGGGTAGTCAAGAGAGAGAGAGAGACCAAAAGGTGGATACAATGTACATTATTACATACTCTATTGATCTATTGAAGAGACAGAATTGATGTATGTCACTAGCTAGATCTTATCACTTAAACTAAGTAGTAACTAAAGTAACAATCATAATAAAAAACAAGATAGAACAACTAAGATACATCTATCTTTGATTCTAATTTTTTTTTAAAAGAAGGTACATCCATCTTCTATTATAAGAATATCACATGAACCAATGAATCATATCGAAAAATAGTATAATCATTAAACTACTCACTTTTTTTGTCAGCAAGTATTTAATTGGTTAAGTTCATGTCTTTTACTTGGCCTTTACGGTACTTTGCCCTGCTTTCTTGTATCTTATGTTGCTGATAGCTTTCTTAGTCAAACCTTAAAAATGAGTTTAATACTATCCAATGTTAAATGTTAAAAGTTGCCTGCCATTTATAATATATTAATTTTAATTTTAAAAAGTCCAAGGCCATTGGTCAATCAATAAGAGAAAAAAAAAAAAAACTAGGGACACAACTTGTGTCACAATTTTAAAGTGATTAATTGTGAATGGTAGAACAAAAATGATAAATCTATATAAAAGTAACTATTTACCACTCACAATAGTATGCTTTCTGAAGTCTTGACAAATTAATAGTGGTCATATAAATAATAAATCAATAAACTTTAAATAGAAAATAAATATTTGAACAAGTTGTAACAAGATCTATATCATAAAACAAAATAAACTTCGGAATATAGCACGTCTAGATGATTTATTAATATAAACTAAACTTTCAGTTAATATATTGTTGGATTCTATTATAATAGTTTCTACATAAAAAGTAATAGTAGAGAATTATATGAAATTGTCAATAGTTCATTTGAGTGGAAGTATTTTGAAGGGAAGAATTTGAATTAAATGGATTATATAAAAAATAAAAATACGAAAAGTACTCATTTTTCAAAAGCAATTTGTCCATGGGTATAATTTTATTTTTAATTTTAATTCTTTTTAAATGCAATTTGACATCTTATTTCAAATGTATAAGTTTTTTTTAGTTTATTGAAATTTGACAGCTCTTGTAAAATTAAAAAAAAAAAATTATAATCTGATAATTAAGAAATAAGAAATTTAAACCCCAAACATTTTCGTTAGAAAAAAAAAATGTAAGTTGAATTATAACACTACAGATTAAATCCTTTTTTTTTAGCACTCTAGATTAAATCTTATTAAATAATATATTATTTTAAATTTATGACATAAGAGTTCTTATTAAAAGTTTAAAAAAAAAAAAAAAAACCTTTTAGAGAGAAAAAGGCAGCTAGGCATTTTTGTAAATTGAGTTAGGTTCAAGGGTAGTACCTAAAAGTTAGGTTGAGTTGACCTTGGAAGGGTGGTCGCTTCTCCTCTTCTCAAATCTGAACTTCGCTTGCGGGGAACGACAGAAGACCGTTTCAAAAGCGGTAGCTCCCGTTAACGGTTAACTTTTCCGTTAGTCTATGTGGCAACGAATCAACAGCTAGAAGAGAAGGGTACACTACTGTACAAATATTTACGGAAACGCCACTCTACTTTTATCTTTTCCATGAAGAAAATGAAAGAATTGGGTCACGCATACAAAATCCAAAAAGCATCCTGTTTCATACCTTAGATTTATTTCAATATTACAAGTACAAGACACTCATCTATTTAGCCAAAAAAAGAAAAAAGAAAATACATGACACTCATCTATAATTTTTGTACAAGTTGCTCCAAAAAATAAAAATAAAAATTGTACAAGATACTCGGAAAGTATTTTCATCAAATTTGCTAAAATTTTTTTGTCTATTTATCATAAGAACATATTTTTTCTATTTTACATACTCAATTTTTGATATATTCCACATCAGATTATCTATTTTACAGTACATTTTATTAAAATAATAATTTTTTTAATTGTTTTTTTTTCACATATAACAACTACTATTCGCTTTCTTCCTTTATCTTTGAGATAAGTAAATAAATAATAAAAAATTAAATACAAAATAAATAGTGTTAGTGTAAATTTATGTGATTACTGTAGTAAACATATAAATTTATACAATTATTCATTAATGTGGGTTATTTTTAGGAAAAATGTATAAATTTTACACTTTTTTTTTTCTATCATACACCCACTGACCAGAGTGCTCTAATTATTTATTTATTTATTTTGAGAAAGATGTGAGTGCTCTAGGAACTCCATTTTTTATTTTTTATTTTTCCAATTTTTTTTGGAACAAAATTCTACATGTTTGACATTTGTTTCCTCGTTTGACTATCAAGTGGCTTAAATGGCATACGGTGAATGTAATTATGTAAAGGGATATTAATAATATTAAGACGATAAAAGCGATAACTAAGATGCATGCATAATTGTAGAGGAAAAGCCAGGGTCATTGTATTAGTCAAAATTGTCGACCAGTAGATAAAAATTCAAACCAATAAATGGTTGATGCATTAAGGTGAGATGTCTTATTCCAGTCAGCAATGAACAAATTGGGCTAATAGCTTTAAATAGATAGAGCTAGCTAGCTTCTCTACTGAGTCAGCCAAAAGGACTACGACTATGTATGTCTATCTATATCATCGACCTTTGATTGTGGGATATCCTTTGAATTATAATCTTTTCTATTTCGTTTTGAAATTGACCAGAGTTTTTTTTTTTTTTTTGGTGAGAAAAGACCAGATAGTTAATTCATAATGAAGATTTACATTTTATAATAAGGGGTGATCTCATTTAAAATTTGAGTTACTATCAATATATAATTTAAACAATTTTAAAACGATATCCTATATATTTTAGATTTGTAGAAAATTACATTTCAACCATTTGTCTTTTGTCTTTTTCAAAACTAAAAAGTGATTATGGCCTTTCTTCTCTTTGGTGTAGTTTGATAATTTGATTGTGTAGTACTACTCTTTTTCTTTTTACTTTTCTTTTCTTTTTTTGGAGGATAAATGTAAGATTATAACTAGAGAAATGGAGAACAATCGTTAATGATATAAAAATAAAAACAACAAACAAAGAAGTAGAAAACAAACAAAGAAACAACAAGAAGAAAAAAATAAATGTACAAGAAATTAAGGGCCACAACCTTCTCTCAAGACAGCCACCAGACTTGAGGGAAAAAAAAAAATTAGCCTTCAACTAACCTTCAAGGATAAAGTTCATTTCACCACATGTGATGGTGTGTATCATTGTATGTATGTTCAAACACTTTGCTCTTTGTCGTTTGTCTCACATTAGTTACGAGTGAGTTTTGCATTGGGTTTATAAGTTATTGTTTACCTTAAAACTAAAATGATTTCTTGAGATAGCAGGCCCTACTATAGATTTGGGTTTATTTATATCACACGCGTGCCAGTCCAACTTGTCTTGGAGTGCCCAATTTCACTTGTTAATTTTTAGAGTTTCTATTATTGAATCAAAACTTTTAATTTCTCCAAATTATTTTCAACAGCATACTCTGTTGGCCTGCCTGTGAATCTAAAGCAATGAGCAATATGCGATTTCTAAAGCAAGAGTCTTGATGCCTTCTATCATTGCCTCAAGTTGTAGCTAGGATACACATCTAACTTCACAATTGCATGAATACAGGTTTTAGAGGCTGAGCTTCTTCTCAATACATGTCAAAGTTAGGCTTTGTCTTCTTTTTATTTTATTTTATTTTTATTTTTTTTTAAAGGTTTAAAGCTTCATCTTAATGCATCCTAGGAAAAGAAAGAGGATTTGCTACTTTCATATTTTCTCATGCTGTCCAACAGTTGGTGCATAGGATAGGAGTAGTAATTGTTGTACTGAAAAAGTCCTCAATAATCTTTCAAGAAAAGTAATATTACTTATAGGAGATTTTTTATATAAAAGTAGTATCATGATCTCCATCCTCATATCTATTATTATGTCTCCATGTCAAGCTACCTAACACGTATGCAAATGTCATTCAAATGAAAAAAGATTATGCTGAATTCAACTTTCTTCAGACACCCAAAGAATTCTAAACTATTATTTATCCTTTCTTTTGGTGGAGTGATAAGAACTTTTCATTTAAAAAATTCGAGTATGCAACACCCTTTCCAAGAAAAACAACTTATTATTAGTATTTTATTTTGTTTTTCGCTGAACCATTAATTGAAGCTACAAGTGCAATTATTAGGGGAGAAGATACTAATAAGAAAATTAAAAATAAAAGTGCAATTATTAGCTCCCCTAATAATAGGTTTAAAAAGAAAAAAACAAAACAGAGAGAGAGAAGACTCTAATTTTATTCCAGTAGCATTTGAATCTGCACTATCAAAACATTTAATATTTGGTGGTATATCTTCCATCCAATCAATAATTTAGAGATTATATGAGTTGGATTGGTAGTGTTAAGGTATGGGCAATTGAATTGTCTTTCCGACATAATGAAATTGACACTCTTGTAAGAGTTTTGCATCGTCTCTAGCCTCGTTGATTATATGACCCATTGAGAGGAGGATAACTCCACATCGACAGCTCCATTCAAAGCTCTGACCACAGCTTCACAAACTCCTTCCACATCTGTATTGTACTGTGCACAGCCCAATCTCCATAATACAAAAAATGGCCACCTACTTTAGAGCGTAAAGTTATATTCAGATAATGTTACAACTTACCATAATAATTAAATAATTAAATTCACATTTTTTATCGGTTTAACTTTTTAAGATAAATAATAATTGAGTCGGGTGATTTTAGGATAATTGATGTGTGCTTTTTGGACACACATTAAGTTATTTATTTTTAAAAACATTTTTTCGGGAATTAAAAAAGCTGTTAATACTTTTTCAATTTCTAAAAAAATCTTTTCTAAAAATGAAAATTATTATGTGCCCTTAGGGCACACATTAACAAAATCTTTGTTAATATTTTAATATTAGTATTAAAATATTAATATTTTAATAGTTTTTTCTATTTTCCATAAAAATTGTGTCAAAACTTTCCTAGAATGGTTTATTAACAAATGATTGGAGAATAGAAAAGTGAGAAAATAGAAAATAGTGGGAGGATGAAAAAATTTGAGGATAGAAAATAAAGTTTGTATAAATTTACTCTTATGCTCTTATTAGATAAAAAATTTGCAAATTATATTTTTTTTAAAAAAATTGAATATAGATGGACACTTCATTATAAAAAAAAAAAAAAGGAAAAAAGAGCACAAGAACACAAAACAAATGAGGAAAAAAATGATTAAAAAAAAAACAAATGTGAAAGGAAAAAAAAATTAACACAAAAAAATAAAAATAAAAATAAAACTAAACGAACTGAAGAAGTTACAGAGGAAAAAATAATCTGGTGCTTTTGGTTGAGGAAAAAAAGCTGAAGAAGTAACAGGAAAAAAAAAAAAAAAATCAGACAGAAAATTTGAATATTGGAGGACATTTTTGTCCAAAATAATGTGTTTTTTGTTATCATTTTCTCTCAATTTTGGAAAGATCAATTTTTGATTGGCCCAAAAGAAAAATAGCTAGGTCTCACCATTTTTTCTCTTCCTCTTTGTTTCTTCCCAGCCAAACACTAATCCCATTCATTTTCTTCTATATATTTTCCATCCTCCCTAAAATCAACTTAACCAAATATAATTTTAGGACATTCGTTAATATTTCTCATAATAATTTATCATTTTTGTGGAAGTCATTATTGCCCTTGGTTTTTTTTTTTTTTTTTTCGTTTTCATTTCTTCTCCCTTGAAGAAAAAGGATCAGGGTTTCAATGAGCTTTACCAAGATACCAACATGAAAACATAATTGGTTCAGTACACCTATATTCTAGCTGAGTAACTTTCTAGATAGCTACGCTATAAGTTAATAAGTGGTAGTTGGTAGTTGGTACCAGGCTTGAACAGTCCGGTAGACACCAATACGTACCCCCTTCCTTTTCCGTGTGCTTTTGTTTTTTGGCCAAGTATTTTATTGATTGTGAGAAAAGTTCGAAAGGGTGAAGCCTCCACATCTATGAAAAGAAAATGCAATTGGATGGTCTTACTTTGTTCTCATCCGGCTTTGCCTCTCCTTTTCATAGCCTTACTTACATAACATAATCCACACCCTTGTCCTTATCTTTTCCCTCCCTCCTCCAATGTCCCCTAATCTCAGTAGGACGCTTCTACACCAACTTTCTAAGTTCATGTGATCATGTCCTATTAGTTTTGCACTTTTGCTGCTATCAATTACGAAATGGAAAATAAAAACAAAGAGCGCCCTGTCTTTGTGGCTGTCTTCCTTTTCAAGATTTTGGATTGTGCATAAGATAAGGAAGGACGGTGAAAAAAATAATAATGAAAAGCATGCATGTATGAGAATGCGATAGAATTGGGATCTTGCTATTTGATATTATGGAATCAAACCTACTTTCTAGTTGATTTCATTTTCAAAGGGATCATATAAGGAAATCCAAATTCAAACTTTGTGGGAAAAGGTTCAAGAGTTATGTATGGCTAAGATTATATATGAATAAATGACAAACTTCAAATTTCAAACTTACACGTTTCAAGTTCCTAACACCAAAAACATATATGAAGTTCCAAATTAAAAAATTGACATTGATACAAAAAGAAAATCATCCCAGTTCCAAAGTTACAAAGACTTTGCAAATGGTTCAATTGTATTAAGATAATAAGAAGTGCCAAACCCTTCAAAACCCATTACGCCTTGATCAATAGGGCTAGACAACTCTAATCTCACCATAGAGAGCCATAATTACAAATAATTATAACAATTTTAATGGGTGTAAATTTTGTTGTTTATAGACTATGAATGATTCACACTGATCCAAGTAGGTTCTATGGGGTAGGATTTGAATGGGATCACAATCCTGGATGATGATCCTACAATCTTACTCCATAGAATCTTTAATTATGATCCTACTTCATAAAAGATTCTACACAGATCTAGATTGTTTTTATAGAATAGTATAGTACGATCTTATAATTGTAAGATCTAGGGTTGGGATTCTAACAAGTAATAACCATTCATATAACGTTGATAGATATCGATAATGGTTCATATATGAAAACCATTTAGATGCCAACTAGATAAAAACCACAATTTTTTCCTTTTTCTTTTTAATTTACTCTCTTAGTTGCAATCTTAGGATTTGTGGTTATATATGCATGTTAATTAGACCATTAAAGGTTTCTCAACAAAAAATAATAATAAAAAATAAAAAAGACCAAAGAATAAAAGCAAAAGTAGGACCAGAATGAACAACCAGAAAGCTCAGCATGATACAAGGCATGGATTTACTATAATTTAAAAAGATTTGGCAGAAAGGAACTAAAGGAGAAAGTGACATGAGATAATTACACCACGAAAAGGGACAAAAGGGCACCTCTTTATAATATGCTATAGCTGCCCTTTTTCCATGACCAAACTGTTTAATGGGCCCAACTTCTACTCAATAACCCAGCATTCCGACCAGAAAGAAGGTCACTGGCTCTCCCAATTGCTGATCAATAATCACCCATCGATCAAAGGCCTTATCAGGATAGCCAACCCCTTATACATGCTGGGCCAGATAAAGCCGTAAAGGTCCCTGGACCTCTAAAGACTTGGGGGCAGTAAATATATCTCTTTCCCAAAATTACCTGTGAAGATTTTGGTCCAAATGATTGAGAACAACCCTAACTTCCCAGCTCACATTAAATTTCCAGCATAATGTGTAAAATCTCATTCCTGATGTATACCACTAAGCCATAATAAGCGTATTATCATGTTAATACGCATAGTATACTATACATGTATAAATAAAATATATTGGTTTTTTTTTTTTTGATAAGAAAGATGCATAGATTATAAATAATAATAAAAAGACAAAACTTATGTACAGTACCTTAGGTACTGTTCCCTAGGTTTTTCTCTTAAGATTCAGCCATGTGGCTACTTAACTAAAAAATATACTTCCATCTCATGAGAAAAAATCCACATGGTAAAATCTTAAAAGGAAAACCTAACATATAAATACTGTACCTAAGTCTTACTCTAAAAAAATTGTATATATATTTGGTATATAAAGTGGGTACAGCCAATGGCGGAGCCACTTGAGGACCAAGGGGGGCCTCCCCCCCCCCCCCATTTTTGAAAAAAATATTTTATTTTTTGAAAATACCCTAAATAACTTGTAAATTTTTAAAAAACCTTATCATTTTGGCTCCTATACCTAATGATATACATATATATTTAAGAAAGTCTAAAAATAAACTTAATTTTCATTTAAATAAAATACAATCCATAAATACATATGTCAACAAATTACAATAATTAAACATTCATCATCTTTAAAATGAACACATAGGTATTTTAACAATTATCTCAACAAATAAAAGGGAAAAAAAATTAAGTTATGAAGTATTGTATGTTACTATTTTACATTTCATACACACAAAAAAATTTATATATGACCCCCAAAAATAAATTTTTGGCTCTGCCACTGGGTTCAGCATTACCAACAATCCTCAAAGGAGGAGATTCCTCCATCCGAATCATACAAGAATGAAAATCATTAGCTTCCAAACTTTGGGGTAACTGACTTGCAAAAAAAAATTGAGTTTACAGAGTGTAAGCAAGTCTAGGTAGAAATGTTCATTCAGTCAATCAGGTGGCTAAGACCATAAATAAGATGAAATTTTCTTACCAAAAAAATAATGATAAAATGTACCCAAAAAAAAAAATTATTAGTCCAATCATGAAGATTTGGCCAACACGTTGCAGCGAGAAGATTAATAGAAAATTATTCTATTAATCTATTAATTTTCTATGAACAGAAAATGTTTAGCAAAAATAAAAAGAAGATTAATAGAAAATAATATTTAAAACGATGTATAAAAAAAGTAGTATGCCTAGTGGCACCTAGTTAGCTCTTTTTTTTTTTTGATAATCCACCTAGTTAGCTCTTTAATATTCAAGAAGATATATTTTGTATTTGTTGCATGTAGCAAGTCTCTCTCACACGTGGATTCCACTAGCGTGTATGTGGAGCTCATGTTTTGTGAGAGAGCTTGCTGTATACAATGAGTACATAATATCCTCTCACTTAATAATCTCTGCAAGTTTAGGAGGTTAGTTTGGTCCTAACCACAACCTCTTTTTTTAAAGGAAAGATGACCTTTGATTTATATACTTAATTTTTCAACATTGCAAGGATGTAGGTTGAGAAAGAAATGCAATTCAAGTAATGCTAAATAATCGCTCTGTGAGACAAAAATTTCACAATTGATAAAGTGGATGGTTGTTTTTGACAGGTTAAAAAGTGTTGTGGGTGAGCTCATTCAAGAGCAAGTAAAACTTGCCAACTCAACCTTTTGTGAAATATATCATGTACAACGCTACAGGGGCAGAACGCAAAGACCCATCTCGCCCCACCCTTAATTTACATTTATTATATCCATTTTTATGCTACATTAACCTATATTTGTTTGGATGAAGACGAGACACATCTTTAATTTGCTTTTATTGCTATTATTATTTTGCTACATTAACCCTATATTTGTTTGAAGGAAGATCAAAGAAGAGAAGATGATTCGAATATGCTAAATTTTAGTATGTTCTAGCCACCTTTCGCTCTTCTCCCTATATTCTAAAAATACTCAAAAGTTTTTGAGAGAGAGAGAGAGAGAGAGGCAGAATTCTTGACATGCAGACAATAGTTACAAAAATGGGGGAAGGGATTCGGACACTAATTCTCCTAACAAAGGAGAGTAGGCTAAACTACAGGACTCTTTGACTAGTAGAATATTTAGAGAGTAGAACTACATTAAGCATAAGAAAACCATATCTCTATTCACATGAATATAACGCTATACTTCAACTTAAGTGCATACATCCAACTGCGGAGTTCAGCATTAAATTTTATATTATCAACTTCAACTATAAAAAAAATTAATGAAAAAGTACAAAATGATGAATCTGAGCATACGATGGAATTCTGACTTATAACCGCCAACAATCACACACTGCCAAGCTAATGCCAGAATAGAAAAGCAACAATGGAACAATCCACTACAAGGCCATTTCATTACCTACACTACCAAAAATGAAAGAGTTCTAGAGAAGATTACTGATAAGCATCTAAAATTGAAACTAAATTCTTGCATGTAATGGTTGCACATGGCTTTACAGTATTTTTCCAGAACACATAAAGTAGGGGAAGGTAAATGTCATATTTTAAGGAAACTTTGCAAATTCCACTGAATTCTTAAAAGCTTCCACACAAAAGCTAAGCAGTAGACTTGCATGAACTCTCAGCCCAATGAGAGTTTTGAATTCCAGCATCATGGCTTGTGAATCTTGAATCCAAACACTCGTTGAACATAGCTCTGTGCCGCCTTTTGTGGCTTGAGGTGCCCGTATGTCATCAAGAAGAGGTGGGGAAATGTCGTTCCGAAATAAGCCCCATCAATGTCTAGATAGAGTTAAAGAAACTTAGGAAATATTTAAAACCCCAGGGCACATAGTGTTCGGCCATTAAAAATGAATTGGACACCCAAATATGTATTAATGCTGTTTTTATGACAAAAACAAAAACAACAGCAACAATGATGATGAAGATGATCACACTTATTCTAGTGTTTATTTATTTTATAACATAGGGAACTTTTATAAAGAAGAGCCTTTTGGACTAGCCTCTAGCCATTAAAACTTATGGGCAACTGACAAAGTGGGAAAAGAGGGAGGGGAGCTTATGCATGAGACACCTCTTGCAACCAGTGGATATATGCAGTAAGCAATGAAATATGGTTTCAACAGTATAAAAGGATACTACCTTGATACTTGGATCGAGGGTAGTAGATATCTTCACATCTGGGGCAGTATATCTTTACCGTGCTTGACCGAGGAATGTCTGATTGACCAACTGGGAGGCAGGGTTGCCCACAGCAGTAAACTCTTGGGCATCTCCCAAAATCGTAGTTCTTGTACTTTTCCAACTGCAGAAGTTCCAAAAGTGAGATTCTAGCCAGAACCAAATTTTATGAATATGAAAGCATGAAAATGTCACAGACAACCAAGAGGAAGAATCTCACCATAGCAGCCATTCCTTTGCTTGTCAATATATATCGGGCATGAATCAGACCATAAAGCATCTCCGCTGCTGATTCAACGAGCTCATTCTGTTCCTCTGTAAACATATCACCTACCAATTTCAACCATGGCAAAGTGCCCATCATACAAAACTGACTATCAAATGAGTGGAGTAAAACTACTCCACCATTTAGTTTAAAATATCAGGTTCAAAGAACAATTGTCAGGACATCAGATACCACCCAAAAAAAGAGAAAGAAGAACTATCATAAAACAATACAGCAATATCATGACTAACTCAAACAAAGTGCAAGCATTAACTTTAACAACTTCAACATGAATAAAATATTCATCACTATGAATTAACACATAAGAACAACAATTTCTGAAAACAAGATGTAAGCTTACCATGAGAAGATTCAACATCCAAAATCAAATCAAGTGCATAATCATAATAAGGAACTTGACTACTTAACCCACAAAGGTTAAAATCATCTTGAATATAGTCATCATCCACCTCACAAAAGAATTCATTTCCTCGCAGATTGCAAAACCATGAGATCCAAGATGTGTCATCTCCATCAGAGCCACTAACGTCTGATTCTTCACTGTCTGTTTCAGATTCCTCTGCAGTCAAAGTAGATAAGATGTAAATCAGAGAATTGAAGAGAATGGTTGCATACAATCAATAGCTTGATATGAAAGGAAAAAAGATTGATATGAAAAACTTACAGGACCAGACCATGTAGAATACAATACAAGTATACATAGTGTGCATGGGTGTGTGAAATATTTACACAACAAAGACCTGGTACTCTCTTTCAGGATGTAACTAACTAGGGAGAATGCAACGTAATTGCACAAAAACCAATAAGAGTTGCAAAAACCTAAGCAAGAATAAATTATTGTAATTGAATGATCTACATAATATATAGAAAAGAATGCATATTGCACACACAACAAAGTCTAACCTGTAACATGGCTCATTCTTAACATATTAAAAATTGCACTTAAAAGTTATAACAAGGATGCGAAGTTGTAGTTAAATTATGTAGAAGCTCCTTTAGATCACCGAGGCAGAGGCCAAAGATTGCAAGCAATTAGTTACCATCCTATTCATACATCTATACTTATATAAAAATTTAAACTATAAAACATAATATGAAAGCCCCACTGTAAGCCATATAAAATAGCAATGCCATCTTAGTAGTATATCTAACTCCTTTCTTGTCACCAAGAGTCTTGCAACTCAATTGGGACCTCCTAGTGTTTTCAACTGAGACATCTAGGGTTCAAATAACTACTCTTCCGTCATAACTATCGAATTTACTAAAAATTACTTTCTTGTCAAATACAGCCACCAACTATAGCAGGGTTCTTTATATAATGTTTTGCTATTTAGTAAAATTCCATTCCTTGAAATGCAGTGCCCTTTTCTCATGATACCAGTATAAAATGGAAAATTTTTACCAGATATCTTCGTCCCCTTTAAAAATTTACATCAAATCGCTAGAAGCCTCTGGATGAAGTTGACTTTTTGTACACACAGAGAGTAAGGCGTCAACAGGAGGGGGCACCAATGCAAGTACACACACCAGTGTTGATATCTTACAAGAACAACATAGGTCCTTTATTAAATGCATCCTTCTCCAATCAAAAACATGCCAATTTCATATCCTATTTATGCCCCATATTTGTATTCATGCAATCAAAATACACAAGGACATAAAAAAGGGAAAGGGGGTGTTGGGGGGGGGGGGGGGGCCCCCAGGGATAAAGCACACCTCCATAAGCAGAATTTCTATATGAATGATAAACCCATTTTATAATTTCGGTCTTTATATGATCTAAAAATAATCCAGCTGGTTGACATTGTTAATGCTGGCAGAAAGCAGGTTGTTATTCCTCTTCATCTCTATGCATTGAGATCAAAATTTAAGTTATCCAACAAGTGACAACTGCATCTCCATTAGGAAAATGGGTGACTGTCAATCATATTATAGTCAAAAGGACCAGCATACATAGAGTTCCTTCATAGTTTTCCTTTAAGAATTAATACCATAAATATGACAGACAGAATATCTAGTGGCCTTCTTAGGTATTACTGTCTCCTCCTTTAAAGTTTGGACAGACACCATTGTCTTTGATCTTATAGAACTAAAACCAAAGTGTACAATAAGACCATGTGCACTCTTCATAGGCCATAGTTCCTGTTGATTCAAGAGAAGTACCAATTTATACTTTTCAGTTCTTTTTGATAAGTAATGTTTACATTAAAAAGAAAAATAGGGGCACAACCCTAACACACAGGATGTATACAAGATATACACCAATAACTTATCATGTAAAAGTTTAAATTTCTAGTTCTATCCCCTCTTCTTGGTCAAATGATGTTGCGGTTCATGTTCTATGACTAGAATGTCAGAAACTCAAAAGCTTAACCTTCGCTTCCCCAAAAAGTTATTTCATGAGCTTGACTTGAATAACAAGTTGCTGATAAAAATAAGGAAGTATGAAGTATCCATTCCAAAATACACCATTTGAGGCTATACATTGACTTTCTCTCATACGGGTCTGGCCGATTATGATCTCCAGCTTTGTTTAACAGTCCAGTTTGTATCACTGATTTCTAAAACCAACGGATTAACTTTACCAGACATCATAGCTGAAATATCCTTTCGTTTTCAGTAATAGGAAAAGGAAATCAACAATAATGGATTGAAACGTCTGTGATTATCGGCAGCATAATCTAAAGAAAACATGCAAAAACCTCTTCGACATCATACAATCACAAGTATTCACTTGAAATTTTCATAAAAGATCCCATCCTTAAAAATAAACCACAGAAAGACTTAGAGCTCCAACTATAATTAACCTCCTTTGCTTCATTGTGACGACAACTACCCTCTAATATGAAGGAATATTCTTTTCTTCTTATAATCTAAACAGTCTTACTAGTTATTTATTTATTTATTTACAAATCTAAGCTCAGAAAGCAAATCACATAAAGATTGTAGAAAACAACTAAAACCCATTTTTCCTTACTATAAGAAATCACATTCAAAAGACCCAAAAGTTTAAATTTAAAAACAATTCCAAAAGTTACCAATCTAAGCACAAAAAAAGCTCAACACACTCATAATTCGAAGTTTAAAAGACAATTATTAAAATAAAATTAAAAATAAAACGAATCAAAGTTTCAGATTTCTCAGATTCTATTACAAAAGAGAGAGAGTGTGTGTGTGTGTTATATACCATCGGAGCAATTGTTGTTGTTGCTGTTGTTGGGGAGAGAGTCTCTATGATCGGGTGGAGGTTTAGGCATGAACACGGACTTATCCTTGCCGTTGATCAACGAAGGTCTGGAGGTGGACGGCGAGGATCGCTCGAGCTGCTTATCGAGTGCCTCGTTGATCCGTTGCTTCCGATCGAGCTGGGGCCCGACTCCGACTCCGACTCCGACCTCCGACCTCGAACCTCCGACCCCTCTCTCCCTATACATCTTTCCCCCCACCCTTCCTTTCTCTCCGATCAACCCCTCTCTCTCTATGTTTCACTGTGTTCCGCGCTCAAAACGGCATCGTTTCGATTGATATCTCATATACGAAAATAGGGAAACCCTAGGGTTTGTGAAAATTAGGGGATTTTTGTATTTACAGGATCAGAGAGAGAGAGAGAGAGAAAGAGAGAGAGAGAGAGAGAGAGAGAGAGAGAGATGGATTTCTTTTGTTTTGTGATGAGAGCTGGGAAGAGAGAGAAATGAGAGCAGTTCGGAGCTTGGTTGCCGATAAATCGGCGCGGAGAACACCTTGCCTTTTATAGCAGGGATCTTATGTTTTTTTAGCATAGAGCTTGTTTTAGATTTTGTGTATTCAGCTATTGGACACGTGGCACTTGATTAGCTCTTTGTTTCTTGCCCCCCCCCCCCCCTGCCCCCATCATATAAAAAAAAAAAAATCATAGCTTATTAACGGATCAAAACTAGTCACAACATTTTTTTTCTATTTGCCCCCATAGTTTGTTTGGGTGGTAAATTGTAAACCATGTGATTCTTAAAAAAAAAAAAAAAAAAAAAATGATATAGAGGGCAGTGTTACGATGAGTTGATACTGGTTATAATATGAATTTACTAGGCTATTACTGAAATTACTTTTTTTTGTTCACTGTAATAATGGCCTATAACAGCTGATAACCTACTATTTAAAATTTACTGTGAAAATATTATAAACATATCATTTCTTTTGATCTAAATTGATAAATTATGATTAATATGTTAATATTATTTTTGTATGGTTTTTACTTTTTGTAGTTAGCTTCATTGGTAAAGTGTGTTTATTGTTCTTGAACGAAAAATTTATGGTTTAAATAATGCCTACACAAAGAATCAATTAATATTTTAAACAAATGATAAAGAGTAGTCATTTTGGTGTAGACGACATAAATTTGTAATTCTCTTTGTACTCTTTAAAAAAATGATTTTATTATTATTATAATATATTTGTCATTTTAATAATTATAAAATAGTGTTTTTATTTATTTATTTTGAGAATCACATTATTTATTATAGTGTTAAACTGTTAATAGAGTAGTTGATCATATTAGGTCCAATAAGAAGGTTTGTGCACGTGTCAGTTTCACCGCATATATGATAATAATGGTTGCATGTGAAAGTTTTATAACGTCTTGCGATGCCGACTCTTGGTGGAGATTTTTTTTCCCTTAGGTCCTTCGTGATTTACGTTTTTGTTGTGTTTTTATTGAAAAAAAAAAAGGGGAAAACCTAACTGGGGTGCAATAATTAATAATTAAAGAAGTAAGTGGGGACCAAAAAGACCAGAATAGCTGGGAAATTTGTACTAAACATTCTCTTGGGGAGGGGTCCAATTTTTCTGATAATTGTGGAATCACCAAACCTTCACGTGCAAAGCATGTATTGATAGTGCTTCAGCTTTGGTTACTCCTACAAATTCAATAAACCGTGCAAACTGCATTATTCAGAAGAAGAAGAAAAAAACCATGTATAATAAAACTGCACACAATGTTGTACATTTTTCTACAGAGCCCCATTTGCCTAAAAGCAAAGATTGGTGTGTATGCTGCTGTACAGCACTTCCTGCAACATGCGTCCACAAACTATCACCATTGAAAATGTACGTGCATTCTGACCGGAGCTTCAGCCTGTAATGAATTGCCACAAATTCCTTAGTTTTATTGTGTTATCTTTATATGCCTAGTGTAATTTTTGTTGTGGAGGGTCATAGCATATCTCAACATCATGTAAACCAGGACTAACTGAAGTTACTAATAACTGTAAATCATTATTTATTTGGATAAGGCATGTCTTAGGCAGATTGTCTCAACAATCTCGTTATATCACCATAACTCTCTCCTAAAAAGTAGTATTGGCCATGCAGAATACCAATCATCTATACATTTATTTTACCAAATAACCTTCGGTTCCATTTGATGTTATGTGATATGCTCATTCCCCCTTTTTAAGTAGGTCAAAACATTGGATCGCTCAATTGTTGATGAATTAAGATGTGGCCAAATTAGAATAACAAGTAATAAATCAATAAGAGAATTATACCCAATAACCTTCCACTCTATTTAATGTTATGTGATATGTTCCCTCCCCCATTTTTAGATAGGTAAAAACATTGGATCGCTTAAATCCTTGAATTAGGATGTGGCCAAATGAAGATAACAAGCATCAAATCAATAAATCAATAAGAGAAAATTGAGTTTTGGGGCCTGATTTGAGGTGAGGAAATACTTTCCACAAGTATAAAAGGCACCACTGGAAGGAAGAGGTATGACCTTTTCAGCCCAAAAGTTACCATTATTTCCCAAATATTCCAAACCTAACTAATTTTATTATTGAAGTGTCACTAGTCTTCAGGGAGAAACCAATTTTACAACGACTTATGTTGGTATTCGTGTAGGCAATAGCTAAAGATACATTCCAAATTTTGTGGTTTTCCCAGTTAAAAGAATCTCAACTCCCACATCATTCAATGGTATGCCGTTGTTTATATAAACAATAACTAAAGATACATTCCAACTTTTGTGGTCTTCTTAGTTAAAAGAATCCCAACTCCCAACTCTCACATCATTCTATAATTTTTAATTAAATGTGTTGCATCGACGCCATTAAATTACATTATCTTCTTACATATAATTATGATATTAAAATGATCAAAGCTTAATATCAAATTTCAAATTTGAGGTGTTAACAGTTAACACACACAAAGAGAACATATATTTCAATTATAAGATTTCCAAAAAATTAATATAATAAAAATTATAAAGTGGTATATACTATAACGTAATCAAATGGTTACTCACTTTGGGTGTAACTTAATCTTGATCTCTTTTTCTCTCTCCCTCTCTATATGTATTCTCAATAATAACCTCGTATAACTTGATCTTGATCTCTTTTCTCTAGTAACCTCTTATCGCATAACTTTTATGTGGCGTTTGGTACGGGGTAATATTTTAGGATTCTTAGGAATGTTTAAAGATTCCTATGTTTGGTTGCAAATCACGCTAAGGAATCAGATGCCAGGGGAATCTGGATTCCCCTCTCAGTAGGAATGTGGATTCCCTTTAAAACAGGTGGGAATCTAGATTCCCAAGCTTAAAGGAAATTGTATTTTTTATAAATTGACAATTTTAATCCTTTTTCATTATCATTTAAGCAATTAACATAAAATATAAAACAAATTATTATGGATTAAACTCTTTTAAAATTATTATTAAGAATAAAAGCATTTGAGAATTTAAATAGTTATTTTTGTATTGTACCTGTCATTTTGAAATATTAGACTATAATTTTAATGAATTTTTCATAATTAATAGTTTATATTTGGTTTTTCATTATTTATTTAGAGGAAGATTTTTTTTTTAAGAACTTGGTAGTTCACATTCAAATCTAAGGATAGAATAAGAAAAATAAATAATTCATTTAAGATTTATAGGAATAAACCAAGCGTTATCATCTCACATTCCTAGGAATGTTAAGATATTCCCAATGAAACCAAACATTGGAATAGCTACATTCTTAGGAATGTGATTCCTAGGAATCACATTCCTAGGAATCTAGATGCCAAGAGTAATGTGGATTCCCCCATACCAAATGCTACCTTAATGCAACCTCTTCACTGTTCTGGATTCCTACTTGGACTATTTGAATAATTTCCCAGCCATTTAGGTTCCTTTCAAATTGTTCACTTTCTACCAACTTGTTCTGCTAGAATATTAAGTGCGGAATCTGAATTGATTTTATTCCGATTTAAGCGCTTAGTGGAAGTCTAAACAAGCAGCTGGTCACATATCATTTACACACAAAAAAGACATGTAATTACATGTGCAAATCTCAGCCAAAGACTTAATTAGAAAACAAAGATTAAATGAAGCAGCTGGTCACATATCATTTACACAAAAAAAGACATGTAATTACATATGCAAATCTCAGCCAAAGACTTAATTAGAAAACAAAGATTAAATGAGAAGCTATGGCGAGCAACATAAAGTTAATGCAGCTTCTGTCCTCCTCAGTCCTCAGCGAAATACTTTTCCTCAGCATCATGGCTGGCTTCTCTTTGCCAGTGATCATCCAGGGTCTCATCGTTATCTATTTTTGAATAATCTAAATGTTCATGATCTTCCCCTAACAGAAACTTCTGCTGCATGATGTAAGTGAATTGATCCATCTGATCTTGCATCTCTGTGGCAGATAAAGTTTCTCTCTCATTGTGTTGTTCTGCAGTGGAGTGGGCACCATTGGTTGCATCATCACGATGATCCGAGCCCATCTATAAGTGACAAGGCAAAATCTCAAAATGTCAGTCAGAATCAAACTGCTGGTTATGTTTATAACAATTGACACCTACTAGGTGTATTAGGTTACTAAAGAATTCAAAACACAAAATATATCATTCAATGTAACAGATCAAAATTTGGCAAGTTTAATTAGGTACAGCAAGACAATTTAAATTATAAATAATCTATACACAGAACATCTAGGACCCACCAAGTAGAACTAGTGTCATAATTCATTACTTCTGATGGCCTGAGAGTAATTTTCTTTGTTAACATCTTCGTTATATATGACAAGAAGGGCCAATCAAGGCATGGAGGGGTTCACTAAGGAATGAGTAATTTATTCACATTTCTTTTGGTTAATTAAATAATTGAATTTCATGGACTGGAATTGAAATAGAACCAACCAATTTGACTCAATTTAATAAACAAATATTACTGGATAAGCTTTTATCCAACTCAGATCTTGTTCTGACCTGTTGCCAACTCAGATCTTATCTTAACTAGTATCATCTCCACAATTAATGAAATGCTACAGACTGTATTTCACTCTTACAATACACTACAAAGGAAACTTCCTACTAAATTATGGAGGGAGGGTTAATTTATAAATTGAAGTACATATATATTGATAGACGTAACTACTAAAGTTCATAATTATGCTTCGGGTTGCATGAATCCATAAATTTGTTAACTCATTTGGAAAGTACAAGTATAGACTACTTGACTAGTTCAGTCTTAATAATGTCATGGACATAGCCAACTAACATTGCAATAGTAAATTTAAACAAACTTAAGGGTTTATATATTATAAAGAAAATCTGATAGCTCTATAAGCTTGAGGCCCTGTATGTTGAATAGACAAGAACTGGTGTTATCAGAATTAGTTTGTGATGGAGCACTAGAAAAACAAAGTCAACTATTTGCTATGTTTCTCTATTCTAGACAATGACAGAATGAAGGAAGACCAGCAATTGTTATAGCTAAGAACCCATAGTGTGCCCCATTTTTCCCAACAACATTCTGAATTTAAGTAACTATGAGCAACACAAAAATCCTCAAAAACAACATTGCCTCAAATCTATACCCTTTCAGAAATCCACAGTATAAGTAGCAACTTAGACAGCAAGAAAATAAAATTTCATAATTAATTGAAAAAAAAAATAGTAAGAAGACAATGAATAATTATATAACAATTCAAACTTCAAAATTAAATTATGCTAATGTTAAAATATTGAAGACAGATGAAATTGCGGACTACTCTATGCAGAAGTTTCCTACGTATCAAAACATTAAATTTACTGGGCTTCCCAGATAAGATGTTTTTGTATTTCATTTTCTGAGCATCTGAAAAAATCTACACCATGTACATTGCATTTTCCATTTATAAATATGCAAGGGAGAAAGTTCAAATTGTGCCACTATAATAATTTAAATATCAATTGTCTGACTGCATGTTTCAGGAAAGGCTTAGCTGGTTATATAAAATGGTAGAAAATCCAAAATCAACCCTCCAGAATCACTATATTTAGCGAACAAATTTAGGTAAACCAAATAGAAGTCATCACTGACATGGATAAAAATAAACCCAGAAAATACCTCTGCAGAATTTGCAGCTCCATCAGCCTTCTTGGCTTCTTCTTCTTCTTCTTCTTCTTCTTCTTCATCCTCCTCCTCCTCCTCTTCCTCTTCCTCTTCTTCTTCTTCTTCTTCTTCTTCTTCTTCTTGGTTTCTATCATTACCAATCCAGTCCCTCTCAGCCACACCTAACCTCTGTTGCTCCCTTCTAATCTTTGCAACCAAAAATGCTTCCTCTGATCTCCTCATCAACGTCTCCGACCACCGCTCCCCCGGTCTTGCCATGCTCCTACCGGTTGGATCCTGATATTTACCTACATACTCATGATGCAAATATGGTTCTCTTTCCCTCATTGCATCCTCTGAGAAATATTGCCCATCGTGTATCAGTTTATCCAAGTAGGCTCGTCTCCGGTTCTTCACTGTCACTGACCTCAACTTCAACTCCTCTGATGTTGGACTCATTACACTTCTGAGGTGCTTTAAGTGCCAATTGATCTCATAATCGTCTTTAAGTGCATCAAATTCTTGAAGCTCATTGGATGTCAGTTGTGATCCATATCTTTCTGAGTTAATAGATCAATGAAAAGGGAATCAGTGAAATTGGAATCTATTTATTTACTTTCTTATTTAAAAACTAATTATTAAAAAAAAAAAAATTCATCACAAAGAGAGGCCTCAAGTCAGGTACATAGGCAGTGTAAGAAAACTCCACCTAAAATTAGAAGTGCCACATTCAATAAATAAAGAAAATCTAAGAAAAAGGAGATAAGATAACAGCCACTCAAATTGAGGGTAACAAAATTCTTAGCTTCCTTAGGATAGATTTATAATCATATGACCTTTAAACTATGTAAAACATAAACTTCCTAATTAAAATTTTTTTTCCTCTGCATTCAGAGTCCAAGCATAAGTGCCAAGAGCCTTGTAGGATAGAAAGCACGGACAGGAACATGGAATGGATACAGTACGGGTACCAAACGGTGACACGAACAATTTCTGAAAATTTATAACATAACACGGCAGGTACAACACTGGTATGACATGGATATGACACCAATACAGCACTCCAAATGAAGTGTTTGTGCGCTTGTTCTCCATTATGAGGAAAACTAGGGTTCAAATCTCCCCTATACCTACTTATTGTAACAATTGAATTATAAAAATAAAAAATGCATGTAGAGATTAGATTTTTATTTATTTTTTAATTACCTTTGCAGTGAATTGAGACCTCAAATAACAAGAATCTCTACTCTACCAACATGTCAATCGTCAACAGCACAGATAGAATCCGAGTTCCTATTATCTCTGTCATTGAGCCCTAAGTAATAGGCTTAGCTGAGCTAGATTTTTCTTCTTCTTTATAATAAATTTATTTACAGAAACTACATTGACATAGAGCATAGAAGTAAGAGATTTTCTCTCCCTTTCTCTTCCTACTTTCCTCAGCAACCAAAAAGAGTATAGTGATTGTAAAAGAGAGCAGAGTCTACGCAGCGTTTAGTCGCTGAGAAAAAATGAATTAAAAAAAAAAAAAATCAACCATGATTTTCAACTTTAGAACTAAGAAAACACACAAAAAAAGAGAAAAGTAGGGTTTAAGAATTGACAGGAAATTCTAAATAATTAAGTGAGTTAAGGTAAATAATTCGTATATGGAATACTAAAACAGTTTCCGAGAAACCAAACAGAAAACTTGAGAGAGAGAGAGCGAGAGACCTAAGAAGAGGGCGACGTCGCGGGAGAGAAGGTCTAGGAGGGCGGCCTTGCGGTGAGAAGGATGATTGGAAATGGCATTGGATTGAGGGAAGTACAGATTCTCAACGCCCGATAGTCTCTCTGTTATGCTCTCCATCCCTTCTCTGCTCACCATCTCTCTCTCCCTCTCTTCCTTTTCCTGGTGACAAAAAATGAAAGAAAATCTCCAATTGTGCGAGTCGGTGCGTTTTGGGACTCTTCTATGGGCCCAAATGGCCATATCCCACTATTTAGCAAATTACTATTTACTAAATATTTAGTAATTTATCACTTTTTTAAATTTGAGTTTACAAAATTTAAGTTTGCCGTGTATTTTGCCAAATAGTAGTACTTGACCATTTTAGCCCTCTTTTATTCAGATTTGAGAAGAGAAAAATGAAAAAATTTATTACATGCTAGAGTTCACAATTTTAATTGAAATTGTGTTTTAAGGTTTAGCTTTTAATTTTTAGCTTTTATGAATAGTTTTTTAACATATTATCTATACTTTAACAAATTTTATAGCAAAAAGTTAAATAAATTATTCCCAAACTAACACTAAAAACATTTTTTACGAGAGAAAGGACCAAGAAAATAATCTGCCCCAGTGTGAAGTTTTTCACAGTTCTTCTATCATCTTCATAACCTCTTAAAGTTCCTAATTGAGATGAGTCGTGGCTGCCTTATCTTCCTGAGTCGTGTATGGGCAATATAGTGGCCTAAATTTGGGTTTGACCCAAAGCTTGGATCCTCCAGTTCACTTGGCCAAACTCTTACTCTTGGAATATTGTACCTTACATAAGGAATTTGAGCCCACAAATGTCTTTAGGCCAAGTCAGGCTTCATTATATATCCTCCCTATTTTTAAGGGTTTTTGGGAATTTCATGTAATTTCTAGACTCTATTGACTAGAAAGCCCATGTCGTGATTAGAAAGCTCACCTGCCAATGTGTATATAATGAGTATGTAATAAAGAGTGTATGATTATCTTTACTTGGAGTAAAATTACTGCACAAGATAGTCTAATGGAACATATGTCTCATGTGTGGGTCCAAAATTGTGCTTTGGGTTTATAATTTTTTTTTTCTCCATAAATTTACGCTTTTTAGCATATAAACCGAGATTGGATAGTTTTGGAGTTTTTGATGAACAGTAAAGTTCCTTATATTATAACGTTCTTGGGGATAGATTCATCAATACTGTTAGATATTTAGATGAAGGTCTCAAGTAAATGTTTCCAGGAATGTTGTTATTCTACGCACGTTTTACAACTGACTCTTCACTATTAGTTGGAGGGATATTAGAAGTTAAGAACTAATTAAGCAAGAACCTCAATATTGCTACTTTTCCTCTTTACCAAATGCATACATGGTAGATTATTCTGTGCGTTACTTAAAATGTTAACCATAAAATCAATCTGGATTTGTCCCATATTCTATTCTTTGCCCCCTTACAGCTTCATCTGTGATCTGTCTCATATATCTATATATATATATACATACAAAGTTCACCACAATATCACGTTGTCAACTGCATTACCAAGATATGGAAGCGGAAATCAACAGCTCCTTAGAGTATACACCGACATGGATAGTTGCCAGTGTCTGCTTCGTCATCGTTCTAATATCTTTATTTGCTGCGCGTGGCATTCATCACCTTGGAAAGGTATTCAAACTCATCTGTCACCACCTAGAAAAAGTAACATCATTATTATAATGCATATAGTAAAGGAGTACCTCTTTAATTAATTTTCTGGTCTTCTCTATATTCATGGTTTGATCTTTCTCTGGCTTTTGGCTGGAAAATACTTGGCCAAATTTCTCTCTCATGTCTAGGCTGCTGCATTCTAGTCTTGAACTTTATCAAATTCTACTAATGTTGTTGGTTGCATTCTAACCCAAGAAAGTTATTTCAGAGTTAGCTTTAGATTCACTATTGAAGTTAGAAATTTAACTGCTTCACTGATCCAGTTTTGACTTTACAATGACAGCCCTCATTGAGATTTTTGTCAAAAATGTCTTATTAATTATTAGTTCTAAACGAAATAAGCATGAGATCTGAGATAGATTTTTTGACAGAATCTAGAGTTTTTTTAAAATAATTTTTTTTAATTGGTCTGGTATATATTAAGCACTGCTCCTCTTAAATTAATGATAACTTCACTGGAAAATATTGCTCTGTGTTTGTTCCAAAAAACAGGTTCTAAAAAACTGTTCTTTTTTAAAACAGAACTGCACCGGTCCTTTCAACACTTTTGCTCTGATTATGGGAAACTAGAACTTTATTTTATAGAATGATTTTATAATAAATTTTTTTTTTTTTTAGTGGGGTCTTTTAAGTATATTGCTGCTTGTTGCATTGGTTTGCATTTCAGTTGTTGGAGTATAAGGGTCAAGATGAACTAAATGAAGCATTAGAAAAATTAAAGGAAGGTTTGCTCCTCTCTCTCTCTCTCTCTCTCTCTCTCTCTCTCTTTATTAAGAGTGATTAAAGCCAAGTTCGCAATTCTAGTCATCTTTCATGATTCATTTTGCCTTGCAAATTCAGCATGCCTAAATTTTTTACATTATTTGCAAAGTCTAATCAATGTGCTACGTACTGATTTTTGTTGTTGCAGAACTGATGCTTTTAGGGTTCATTTCCCTTCTATTAACGGTCTTCCAAGGTTTCATAAGTCGCATATGCATACCAGCTCATCTTTCATATACCATGCTTCCATGCAAGAGGGGCACTGTTTCCTCCCATGGTTCCGAACATTACTATAATCTTGCTACAAACAATCGACGACGGCTTTTGTCTGAAGAAACTAATTCAAGGCACTGCCTACATAAGGTATATCATAGTCTTGTAATTTTAACAGATTTTTATACATTAGCCTTTATTATTATTGTCACTTCTTAGACTTATTGTATTGAATTGCTGCCCTATATATAAATGACCATGAACAAGCAATGAAAATGTGAAACATACATATAGACATATGATAATAAAGAATATGTACCCCTTTGCCACAAATATACATGATTACAGATGTAGCCAAACAATGGGGGTCTGGAAAAATTTCGGATTACTCAACGTAGTCATTAGAGAATACAGTAAAGATACATGGATAGGTAGCTAACCTGGGAAGCACGGGTGCGGTATTTGGGCCGCCGCACCCGCGTCCGATGCGGCCTGACGCGGGGACGCGTAGGCGACGCCGCTGCCTGCACTTCCGTGCCGCGTTGGGCATTAAAAAAAATACTTTTTTCGGTGCGATTCGCGCCGATTTGGGCCGACGCGAGTGAAATCGAGCCGATTCAGTCCGAATCGGTACGTATCGGGCGCAAACCGGTACCAGCGAAATCGGCAGATACCGGCCGAAATAGGCCGATACTGGCCGAAATTCAAAAAAAAAAAAGTATTTCTCTTCAGCTAGGCTTTCTCCCATTCTCTGTATTTTAGTTATTATTTACTATTACTCTTAAATTTGGTATATATTTATATAATGTGAAAAAAAGTATGTTCAGCAATATATTAAAAATATAAATAAAAATATTTTTAATAATTTTTTAATCGCCGCACCCCGCCACACCCGCACCTTACTTTTTCAAAAATTGCCAAGTCCCGCACCCGCACCCGCACCCGAATCCCGAAATGCACCCGTGCTTCATAGTAGCTAACTAATAAAAGGGAAAATGATACTTATAGATGGAAAAGGTATGGGATCTTCCACCCCAAACAAACATTTGTATATGCTATCTAATGAAGCTGATATTCAATTGATATATTGTTACATAACTAGTTCTCTCTCTCTCTCTCTCTCTCAGGGGAAGGTTCCATTGATATCATTGGAAGCATTACATCAGCTACACATTTTCATCTTTGTATTGGCAATTTTCCATGTGATCTTTTGTGTCTCTACAATGGTCCTCGGAGGAATCAGGGTAATATATTGATATTTTGGGTTAGATTTTCAGTTGAGAAGCTTTTACTTTTTACACCTTATATGTGGAAATTGGATAAATAATCGTTTCATAATTTATATATTTTTTCTTCTACATATGTAGATACGCCAATGGAAGGCCTGGGAGGATTCAATTAAGGACGAAACTTCAAGAGGGGGGGGTAACATGAACCAGAATTTTTAAAATGCCCTGAATTGTCTTTGATGTTTTTGGTTTGTTTAAGATGCCTGTATGAATTCTGAATATTTTGTGCAGATCCAACAAAGAACGCTCCTGCTTATGCTAACAATAAGTTCTTGAAACAACGTACACATGGATTTTGGAGAAAGGCAGAAGCTGTAAGTTGGCTGGTGAGTTTGAACTTGTCTGTGCAATAATGAAATTCTCAAATTATCAATCTTGAGGTAACTGTAATTGTTTTTCCTTTCATTAAATGGATGAACTCAAAGCTTATCTCATACACTTCAATATCCCTAAATTAGTCATAAATATCTTCATTTATACAAAAAGTTACAGTTTTTTTTTAAAATTTTTCTTTATAAAGAAGAGGGGGTATTATTAATATTTATAGAAGCGTCTGTCAAAATTAGCAAATCATGGGGAATTCCTTATGGGTTCCCACTTTCATCAGGTCCCATACAAAACATTCATACACAAAAGATGGGCAACTGTCAAATTCTTCCATGCTGCTTGATTGCTCTCTTCCCCCTCTTTGTCAGTCTATCTACACCTGTTAGCTTCATGGTATATGTGACATGGATGGACGGTCTAGTTGCGGGCTAATAGATTCCTGAAGTGACAAACCAAAACATAAATTTCCGGTGCCAAAACACAATGGATTGTTTTTCTTCATCGTTACAATTACATTTCTATTACACAATTTAAATTTTACTTATTTTATTTGCATGACTGATTTTTAATTTTATACCTTATGATGCTTACAATATTGAACAATATCTCTTGCTACATGTCTTAAGTTAATAAAGTTATTTCCTTAATGAAAATAAGCTTGAAGAAAGAGCCATCACTGCATTATGTGTCTTATTTGCAATAATGATTTGTTACACATTTATTTTTCCTAAAATTTTTAAAATTTATACGTGAACTCTAATTTGAAAGAAATGGAGTCTATGGGACTTGGATGCTCCAAGTCAATAAGTCAAGCCAATTGGTACCTTTCAAATGCACACTAAGGCAGGCAACAAGCAACGAGCTGATGCAGAGTTGCAGACACAATGAGCAATGTTGTAAATAGTATTACAGATAAATTTTCTCTACATGTATGGCAAAAAAGACACTAAAAAAGAAAAGAAAGGTCAATCATTTCTATGCAAGATGTACTAGCTCAATAATGAACCATCAGCAGTACCATATCATTTGCAATTTGCCATATTGCGCAGATCCAGAAAATGGTTTTATATACTTTAAACTAACTTTACTGAGATCCCTTTAAGAATGTAAGAAACTACTTTGTGCATTAATGGGCTGGTTCATTTGCATTTAAACCACAATGCACCATTTGGACAGTGTTGTGAATAATGCAGAACAACTCAACTAGATTTTGTGCATGTCTTTGGAAACAATAGTGCAATTTAAATATTTAATCGTTCATAATAAATCCATCATATTGCAAACAGTAGTGTATTGTTTCTGTTTGAGTTTAAAGTACTGCTCTATGCTTGAAATTTTATGTGTATATAAAAAGGTTGAAAACATTTTTTATTATGGAAGTTAGAATGTTATCCTGGTATGAAGGTTTACATCCAATGCGGTGACACCCAGATTTTTATATTTATTGGCAGATATCATTCTTCAAACAGTTTTATGGCTCTGTTAACAGGCACGATTACACTGAATTGCGAAAAGGATTCATCAAGGTTAGGTTTGCATCATTTTTAGGTACCATATAATACAGATCTAGATTGTTTCATATGCCATTTACCCTAATTTTCTCCTTGCAGGAGCACTGCCCTCATATTCCTAAATTTGATTTTCACAAATACATAGTGCGGACACTTGAAAATGATTTCAAAAAAATTGTTAGCATAAGGTAAAACTAAAAGAAAGGTTAACTTTAATTATTGAATTATTTTCCAAAATTCAATTTGACTTTTTAGATAAATGTTGTCAACTGTAGCTGGTACCTATGGGTGTTTGTTGTGGTCTTCTTGCTACTGAATGTGGCAGGTAATTTCCAAACCTTGATTGATTCACCTCATTTCATAATTGGAATTTCATATCTTACTTGTGCCTGAAATGAACATGCAGGGTGGCACTCGTATTTTTGGTTGTCATTTTTGCCAGTGATTGTAAGTGGCTTTGGTTGATTCCAAGTGAAAATTAATTGTCTTTGTTTATGGAATGACATAATTGGACTTATTCTTGAGTTGGTTGGAATGACAGCTGCTACTTTTCGTGGGTGCTAAGTTAGAACACATAATCACTAGGTTGGCTCAGGATGCGGTTGAGAGCAAGATAAATAAACATGAAGCACAACAGGTTACAGAGATGACCAGAGACAATAGTGTAGTGCATAATGTTGTGGAAAACGTCGAAGAACATGAAGTACCTCGAGTGAAGCCTTCAGATAAACACTTTTGGTTTAGTAGCCCTGACATTGTTCTTGACTTACTTCAATTCATTTTGTTTCAGAATTCATTTGAGATTGCATTCTTCGTCTGGATCTTGGTGAGGAAATATATATATATATATATATATATATATATATATATATATATCAGATAGATAGCTAAACAGTACATATTTATATATCAGTTAGCTAAATTATACATAATCAATTTCAAAAGCATATATGCAACTGCATTCTTACGTAATCAAATATACTATGCAGTGCATATATGGATTCAATTCATGCATCATGGAGAAACCAGGCTTCATTATCACAAGACTTGTTATGGGGTAATACTTAGGGGAGAGAATATCGAACATATTATCTTAGCTAGCCTGTGTGTGTCCCATCATTCACATGCTCACGTAATATTTTCCTTATACAGTGTGATTGTTCAAGTGCTATGCAGTTACTGCACCATACCTTTGTATGCTCTTGTGACCCAGGTTAGATAATATACAGAATCACAGATATGCTTCTTTGTTGGAATAATATATAAGCTTCACCTAACACCTGAACTTATCACTCATTTCTAAGTACTTCTTTTTAAACATTTGCTGACTGCTTGAAGATGGGTAGCTCATACAAAGGAGCTATGTTTGAAGAGTTTGTGCATTCAGCATTCAAAAGTTGGGCTACACCTGGTCGAAGGAGAAGAAAATTCAGAAGGGGCCAAACTGAAGAAAGTCAGATACAAATGCAAAAAATGGCTAAAGAATTGCCTCAAAATGATCCAATTTCAGAGCAAGCAATTGTTGTGATTGAAGATACTAGTACATCAATAACTGAGCTTACTTCTGTAGCACAACTGCCTTCTACATCATCTTAACTTTCTTCGATGATATCAAGGACATTACATTGTTTCTTTTCTTCCTTGAAAAATGATATATCTTTTCAACAATAAAAGAAATTAGGTTTGCTTTGATATCATTTATATGACCCAAGGAAAGCGCTAGTCACACTAATACCCAAAAGGACCAATCAAGTTGCAACTGGAACTCCTTGTAATCAATTATATCCTAAGATTCACTTATTAAACATCTGATGTGAGATTCTATTTCTTAATTATTCGATTCCATCTAATAGAACTACAGGAAATAATGCAGGAAATCAGCATCACACAAAAAAAAATGAAAAAATGAAACATCTATGACGTTCTATATGGTTTTTTAAGTTCCAGTTGCTAAAACGATCTGACAAGAAATACAACAGCAAGTGAAATAAAAGGTTCAAAGTTCAAACAGCCAGTACTGTTTCAGCCAGTACTGTATTTTTTTTATGCACAACATCTTGCAAAATTAAAAATCCATATGAAACAAAACATCATAGAGCTTAAGGTTTAAGACTGTGTGATGTAATTACCGTCAAACTAACTGAACAAGCATAACTTAATTCTCACATTCACAGATGGGAACTAAGAACTTGCATAAGAAACTGACAAAGCTTAGAAGTCTCTAGCATTTCTTATATGATATAACCAATCATTGTTTTTTTTTTTTTCTCCTTTTTTGGGACTAGGGCTTGGTTGTTGTTATTGTTGTTGCGCGTACAGTTTGTGTGCTTAAAAAGATAAACCCTGTGGCCCCAAAAAAATAGAGTTACATGGAGATAATGTCGTATATAATTTCCACTGTAGTCAGGTGCAGGATTCCGTACTTTGCACCTGCTAATGTCCTTATTAACCAATAACCAACCACTGCACAAAAGTTCAGCCAACATATAATTTAATTACCAGTAAAAAGACAGTCTTCTCTTTTATTACAGCTTCATCCATCAACTGAATGACAGGAAGAGGAAAATATATTCTGTTTTCATAGTTTATTTTCTTAGAGCAATGATCACAGAAAAATAATCATATTAGGAATTCAGAGCACAAACCTGTAGATATAAAGGAAAGCTTCAGGGCCGAAACCTCATACTTGTTACCACAATGGCATAGTTGAAAATTGTGTAGGGAAAAGGCGAAACCCTAAAGAGAGCAACCACTTTGAATTGATGGAACCAGGTTCCTTCTCCAACAAGCTAATCATTTCAGCTTTATTGGGCCATCTCTTTAACCATTGCTGCACAAGTAAGAAGAAAAGATGGACGGATATGTAAAAACAAGGTTAAAATGCAATTTTCTATTACATGCTTATTATACACACGCATCACGTGACCACATGGGAGTGTGTAACTATCATTACTCAGAGAAAAATGATCTCATGAAACAGTCTAATGGGACATCTCTCTCACATATGTAGGTCCCACATTGTGCTTCACTAATTTTATTACATTTTTATCTACATAAATTTACACTTTTTATTAATAGATAAAATCTAATATCAACTTATGCTGTAGATTATATGATGATTGTTCTTTATTCAAAAGGATACCAATTAGTTTTTTGTATAAGTTGCTTTTTAACCCCAGATCTCTTATTCGTTAACAAATAAGAGACTTTACCAATTGACTTGGTTTTACATGAATTTAGTTTCTAAATCATTTATTATTTTATTTGACCCATCTAAGGTTTGGGTTAAAGTAAGATAGTTAAAATTTTATTTAAATAAGCATTTGTGAGGACAGATAGACCGAGTACATTTTGTGGTTATGGGCCACGCCCAAGGATGGTTAAAGGATCCATGCAAACCTAAGCCAATAATCCAAGGAGAAAGGAGGGAACTGATGAAGCAACAGAGGTTCCCGAGGAGCAAGGCCACCTTGGGAGTGCTTTAAGAAGTCAACCATTTTTGGAAAGATAAGTTTTAGGGGAAGTAGCAAAGACGTACCAGCAACGGAAGAAGGAAATATCTAGGAAGGAGACTGCCACCACCACATTAAATGCACTGCATCAACTGATTTGACCGCATTTATAGAGAAATGACACTTGAGCAGTGTCATCCCAGCTCATAAGCCTTTCTTATTACCTCCAGAAGGGCTTTGATAGGACAAGCATCCAGGAAATTTCCTAAAAATTGAACAGGTGGAAGGTTGAGATTTACAAGGAATGAACTATATAAAGAAAGGGTTTTCACAAAAAGACAGAGGTTAGGAAAAAAGAAGAAAAAGAACTGTGAGGAAAACACCTTGTAACCAGAAATATTTGATCAAATATAGGAGTACTACTTCCTCGGACTAAACTGAGGAGGGGTATTTTGAACCATTTGTATGTCAAATCCCATTATCTTGAACCCAATCTACTCAAGGCCTGTACTTACTTAGTTTCATAGCTTTTGCTTATAAGATCCACTCTCTTACAAATTTATTGTGTTGGGCTTGTTGGGCTAGCTTCCACTGTTCTAGGTGGGCCTAGGTTCCAAACTCAATCCTTACAAAATATTTTAAGCACATGAAAAGTCATGAGATATGATCCTATAACAATTTAATCAATTTTAATCCAAACTTTAGGAGGTATAAATATTGCTATTGAAAATCTTGTAGGGCTAACTTGTGATATAATAGTCCAACCACAGAAGGGCAAAGTGAAATATCTTATTAGGAAATTGTGGGAGTAAATTTGTCTACAAAGTACCAAGTCTATTAACTAAACCTTAGCAATTTTAATTTCATCCAAGCTTTAGGGGTCAAATTTAACAATTAAAAATACAGATTAAATTGTGACAAGCTCAAACTATAAGGGATAAAAAAAATTTATAATACTGTGAACTCACTCAAAGTTTTTTAAAAAGAAAATATAAAAAATTGTCGTTTCTTTATTTATTTTTGTTAGCTTTTTTATGATATGCCTCTTAAAATGGAAAAATTATTGGATACTCTCGAAGTACCATAAATGCGTACTCCCTCTTCTTATATGAATGGTGGGTCCCACCACAAATTTAATTAATGAGACCCACCATTCATGTGAGAGGAGGGAGTACGCATTTATGGTACTCTGTGAGTACACAAAAATTTCCCCTTAAAATGTTACATATATAAAAATTATAGTCATAAATTCAAAATATATTTAATTAATGACTAATTTAATCATCACATATATAATAATATTTAATAAAACTAACTAAATAAATCAAAATAATAAATGTTTATAAAAACTCAAAAAGTGATAATATACTACATATGAAATAAAATAATAAATTTTATTTATCATATTCATTATTTGCCCAATCAACTTCATCTAAGTAAAAGAAAAAAAAAAAAAAAAAAAAAAAACTTCATCTAAGTCAATATTATCACCATTTTCATCATCTTACAAAATTATTTATTCATTGACATCTTCTTCGTCATCATCAACATTTACTCCTCTTACCAAACTCAAGTTTCACTTAAAAGTCAAGTTTGACAAACTCAAGTTTAAAAAAGATGCTGCATAACTAAATAACTTCGGCTCAGTGTTTTTTTCCTAAATTGTTTCTAAAATTTTGCTATTTGACAAAAAATGCCCGTTTGATGCATTCATAGTATAGAAATCAAATTTGCAAATATAATAATAAAGTGTCAAGTGTGTAGTCTAAATTTTCTAGATAAATGGGGAGAATAAAAAAATCATGAGCATGTTATTTTATTGAGCTCAATAAAGTAGTTCAATAATTTTGTATCAAAAACAAGTGTAACAACTTGTTGGACTCAACAGAAATTTTTCTTTTTTATAAAAAAACCGTTTTAAAATTTTTCTATGTATACAATTTATGAACACTTTCAACACACTCTTACAATACAAATATTTTTATACAGGATATGTATCATGTATCACAATGTACATAGTTGGGTAAAATATGACCATGCCCATAAATCCTGTTGCATAGACCCAACAAATCTTCAATGGTAATATATATATATATATATATATAAATGAACAATCGAGAAATCGGACGATTTAGACTGATTTGGATTGCATTTTCTATATTAAGTTGCAAAATACGAGAAGATATCAGTAATTTCATTATTTAGAACTACGAAATAAAAAGATAGGAAATTTTTTTTCGTTCTCTTCATTTATAAGTTTAGCTGACTTTACAAATTACAATAGTCCAATTTTTCGACCTCCATTTTGGGGTAACTTAGTGAACAGGTAATCTGATAAGAGCATGCTTTTGTTTCTCAAAATTATGATAAAATTGAGTCATAATTTAAGTTAATTACTTAACCCCACTCCATTTCTTTCTCAATGTGTGCTGTATAGAACAGTGGGAAGTCTACAAAATGTTTACAATTGTTCGACATGTTTAGTAATTACATCTGGGCAAGATTGGGCTTGCAGAAGCTCTAATCGGGTGTAAGGGTGAGCAAATTGCAATATGTAATCTTCATCTGAAGCCACAAAATCAAAGACACATAAATTAATCATCTGATTTATGTGAAAAAAACTTAAACATATTGAAAGGTAAAGAAAAAAAAATCTGAAACTCACAACTACTGTTGGAAAAGCTATTTTGTTTGGATTTGGAGGAAAATTCCTCTAACCCATTACCTAGCCGTTAAAATGACCATCTACATATACTTTTCATCACATGACCACTTATTAGTCACATGCCTTGTTTAGATGGATTAATGAGTCATGTGATTTAGCACACATAACGCTCATTTGACTTGCCATGTAATGGGTTGAGAACTTTGTCCTAATAAGATTCCATTATCTCCCACTATTGTCTCAGCAACCAAATGATAATGGCATACAGGACCCAAAGCAAAAATAAGGGTGAGAAACTCACTCTCTTTGACTGTTCCATAAAGCCAGCATAATACCTCGTCAGCAAATGCTAGGCAGACTCCTCCCTGCCAGCCAATTTTGTGAGAACCAGGAGAAAAAGGTGAGCAACACTAAAAATTAGTTCATCAAGACATGTAAAGACTTTCTGAACATCAGTGGTAATCATCATGCATGTATTTGCAGCAAAAAAGTTTTTACCTGCCAATAGTTCTTCATTTTCACTCGCTGTGTTATGTCTTTGGTTCTTAGTCTCTCCGTTCGGACGAGTCGGCCAGCATCATCCCTGCAGCACCAAAGCGGGAATAGTTAACAGCTCTGAATTCAAAGGGCAGATAATATAAAACCATGCAACTGTAAACCTAGCACCAGAATAGAATTGCAAAAGCATGTGAAATTGGGGTTAAGAGATAGAAGAAAGAAGAAAGAAGAAAGAAGAAAGAAGAAAGAGAGAGGGGGGAAGGGGGACGGGGAGAGAGGGAATCCTTCGTAAGAAAGAGGCTATGATGTTGCCCATTTTACAGTAAATCCAAATACTACGAACTTATATCAAAATTTCAGTGGATTGCTATTTCCTCCAATCAATCTCATTGCTTTCTGATTCCACCATACACTTACGTATGTGATTTTTTCCACCACAAAATAAAGGAAACCAGTAAGCAAGCAGAAAAAGATGATGCAGTAATGAAAATACCTAAATCCAATAACAACATATGGAACACCTGCTAGGAAAGATTGAATCTGCAACAGTTAAAACAGAAATGTTAATTCTTTTACACTAGATAGTAGATACAGAAATAAATAAATCAAAATAAAACAAATATTCCAATGACAATGCAGAAAAAAAAAATCAATTCAAAAGACACCTCTCAAAAAGTCAAGATATAGGGGAGTTTTTTTCTTTTTGGAAAAAAAAATGAAGCATAATATTGTATTAAAAAGCACAAAAAGGGCACAATCCTACACCAACTATCATTTCAGGTCTGGGGTATAAAACCAGAAATTATTGTAAAAATTATCGCAAACCAGATTTGGGGAAGGTACACAAGAGAAACACCTAAAAGAAAATCTAGTCTCTAATAATATAAGAGGTCAATAGACTCCAACAAATTAGAAAAAGAGAAACAAGAAGTAGGATTCATCCAATCACACAGAGAAGCAAGATATAGGAGAAATGTAAACTATGGAGTGACAAAAATATAAGATAGGGTATAAAATAAACATCCGATTAACTCAGCAAAGCACTAAATTCCAATTACCTGGGATTCAACTAACACATAGGCCATACATTTTGCAGATATACTCACAAGCATAAAACTTGGCGATTCTTTAACAAAACACAATTATAATGGCAGGAAATAGATGTGAAGCTCTCTAGGAACACAAATGGCAAATTTATTCTCATCATAGTGTACCACAGCACTTAGAAAATATGCAAACTTTTCAAGGTATTGAAAAGATGTACAATATAAATATCAGTAATATATCTCAAAAGAGCTTAGGCTTATCAGTGATGCAGAAATATTTTTGGTCATAATTGAGGATACTCTCTTTGGTAAAATCTAAAAGTGAAATTAGTTACCATAAAAATCAATATTATTAGAATGCCTTTATAAAATGCTTAAAGGCACAAAAACGAAGTCAAGGTCATATCCAAAATTAAGTGAATAACTTCTACTTCTATTCAATGCTAGAGGTTGCCAGTAGGCCTTATAGCTCAACTAGCACCTCTTGATGTTTTCAACAAAGACATCTAGGATTCAAATTTCCCCACCTTCAACTATCAGAAAAAAAAATAAAATAAAAAATAAAAAATAATGCTAGAGGTCAATAAGGTCATCACCAAACCTTAGCTGTGCCTTTTGCAAATTAAAGTTTGATTATCACAATCAATAAATTATTTACCTTCTGTAAACGCACTAAGCTTCTTTCCATTGACAGCATTGAAGATTGCTTTTAATTTTGGTTAAATATATGATTGATCCCTAATAATTGGGTATGGATCTATTTTAGTCCCTGTAATTTGAATAGTTATTTTTTAGTCCTCAAAAAATTGTAAATGTGCCAAATTAGGTACATTTACAATTTTTGAGCACTATATAATAAACTTTTCAAATCATAGGGGCTAAAATAGAACGGGACCCAGAATCTAGGGACCACCTGTACTTTAGGATTTAGTTTTTGAATGACATGTTGGTTTAATTTCATCTGATGGAAATTAACCATCCAAATATATTTAAAAATATAGTTTATATATAATAAAATATATGGGAAAAATAACTTGAAAAGCTTTTTATTTTTATTTTTATAAGTAATAATAATACGTGAAATTGTCAAGTATGTAACCTAATTTATATAGATTCTCGAATCCTTTCCCCCCTAGACCCCCAAGCACTTTGTGCATGGGAATGTGCCAATTTAGCTACAAGGCTTGCATAATTAAAATGACATGCTCTATCTTTTATATGATTTATACTAGTATATCAATATTATAAATACATGCTGAGTCAGATATCAATGACCACCAACGCACACATTCCCATGCATAAAGGAAATAATTCTCAAATGAAAAGGAAATACATGAAATTCATAGCCATATTAGAAAGTCAACTTTACCCAAATCCTGAGCAGTTTCTCTTTCTCATATCTTTCCTCAGTATGATAATCCAACTGCACAAACATTTACAAGCCAATAAAGTATAAATAATGTTGAGATTTTAATGTTGATATTCAACAGAAAATGATGTGCATTTCAACCTCACGATTTGTTTTCAACTCCACATAGAACCTCCTTCCATCATCAGTTGAATCACAGCAATCCATTTCAGCACCCATTAAAATACGATGAGCCCCAAGTTTTGTTTTAACCACAGAACAATATTCTATGTTAGCATCAATGTGATGTATCCCTTCTCCATCGGCTCTTCTTGGATCTTCAGTGGCGAGGCTTTCAAAACAGTATCCCCAATAACATCTAAATCAAAAAGACAACAATAAATTAAAAATTTTCACTTCCCCCAATAACATCAAAATCAAAAAGACAGACTAAATAAAACATTGTTCGCTTAAAATTAATAGTAGAAAGGGAAAGTTAACAAATGACACAACGCTCTTAAACATGTGTGGAGATTTTAGACCAAGTAGATGAAGTACACCAAAGTAATATTTAAAGTTACTAAAGAGATGCAATATAAGACTGTACAATGACGTCATCTAACAGAGTTGATTGGTCAATAATATTTTCCCTTTGTCTTCCATTTTTTGGGTTTAATGCCTGTCTCAGACAAAGCACTTGTCTCTCATCTATACTGGAATAACCCTCAGCACAGCTAGTGAACCAAACAATGTTTTCCTCCCAATGTTGAATTACTCACTCTCCAGCCAAAGACAAATACTTCTCCCATTTGATTTCAAACTCTTAACTCTGTACAAAACGGAATGAAAACAGGGAGAATATTTCTTGCTAGCCACAACTACTATAATGTTTAGTAGAACATTAATAACATTATGGATTCATCTTCAACACCTTCCCCCCCACCCCTCTTTTTTTTTGCTTCTTTCTCTCTCCCTGCACCCTCTTAAAGAAAAAGAAGAACCTTCTAATGAAACAAAAAATTGCCTCAAATGATCCAAAGGTATACTTTTGCTTTTCAATGAACCAAAAGTATATCTGTGATGTAAGAAATATTCCAAGCATCTAAAAATCAAGAAAATTGCATAAGTAACAATTGTCTACTCCCATCACAAAGAAGTCAGACCAAAATGTTTGCACCTTTGTTACCCTTCTAAGTTCCTTATAACTATAACTAAGAGTCTCACATCTGTGTTATTCTGAAAATAATAGATATGAAGCAATACCTTCGACGTTCCAATTCACTTTTTGGCCTTTCTGGTAGCTTATGTACATCAAGATAGATGACCCCGTTCCTCTTATGCACGCCCATCTCCCAAGGCTCTCGAAGATAAGCAGCAGATAATATCTGCAGAAAAGATGAGAAAAGCAGTTGAAGCACTATTAGATGCTGCTCATCAACCTAACCAAGCTCATGGGTTGAATACCAGGAAAAGTTAACCAATCATAACTACCAACAAAGACTAGTAGATAAATTCTAGTAACATTCTCATATTATTAAATGAAAGCATATTCACTTCCAATATTCTATAATATAATCAATCTCTTCTATTCTTCCTTATCAAGGATGCCCCATTGTTAATTTCTGCATAGTTTAATTCTTTTTTCTTCCACGTCCATGTGTGTGTGTGTTTGGTATTCAAATGTTGTTTATCTCCTGGCATTAGCATCCAAGGATCCAAAAAAGTAATAATAATAATATTGAACATAAAACCAGTTGTAAACATTGCTCAAAGGAATTAGGACTTACCTTATTAAGGTTGTTACGAAAAGTCTGCAAAAGCACCCCAGAGAAAGGAGAGAGAAGGAAAACCCTTTAGTAAATAACCTCAATAAAAACACTATAGACTTATGAAAGCTAGAGTTATAACGCATTCATACCACAAAATGCATGTTTTGAAGAGGAATATTTTTGTCTCTTATGCAACCAAGAAGATCACCAAAACCTTCAGAGCCCAAATCTGGTTTAAAGGGGGGGGGGGGGGGGGGGTGGAAGAGTTGCCTTCTTACATCAGCCAAAAACACAACCCAAAAATAAATGCATATATAAAGATAAAATTCAATATTTTTCAAATAGAAATCTCTTTATGCTAAATCAAGGTTGCAATATTTGGGAAACAAGCATACCTTTTTTTTCAATAAAGGTATCAAAACCTTCATTCAGATCAGCTCCAACATCTTCAGAAATTAGACGCTTAAAAAGCCTCTAGTAAACAGAATAAGGAGTGATGTGAATGAGATGACCACAACCACAAATTTCATATGTACACCAATTAAAAGAATTTTACAAGAAAACTAATTTAGAAGTCCAAACCCAGAAAACTTACCAAGCTGCGATCATCGAAGTGGACGTCTCCCCCTTCTACACGACTATAGCAAGCAAGTTCGCATGGCTATTGGATGAAATTAGCAAATTCAGTGAGGGATAAGAATCAACAAAAATGTCCAATTACAATCTGTTTTCACCATCCAAAAATTCTTTATTTTATGTTCCTTTCACCATTATAATGAAAGCTATACAAACATCGATACAATTATGGTGCAATCAATTACCATCTGGAAAGATCTAGGTCAAAGTTTTTAAAAACAAGATATGGAAATCAATATTTGGTGGAAATCTCCTTTTACTGCATTAATATATCAGACCTAAAAAGTGCTTGATCAAATTACAAGAAGAGAAAGCAGTTCCTACCTCCTGAATATTAATACATTTTCTTGATAATGTTTCTTCACTCTTTGAAAGCTTTAGTTCAGAAACAAAACGTTCATCACGACCATTCATAAACTTAGAACCAAAACCAAAGTTCTGTCTCTGAGGAAAAGGTCCAGGTCGAGGAAGGAGGCCTGGTCCTCCTCTATCATTTTGCCAACGGCCACGCCCGCCTCTACTGTGGTTGTTAGGATTGCGTACAGCAGGCAACACTGCCAAAGGGTATTTTGATGAGTTCACACGGAAAATACAAAATCACAAAATTTAGTGAGTGCAAGAAAGGGGAAGGGAAGTGACAGGGCCTTGCCTCACAAATTGATTATAAAAAAAAACATTTATCACTTGCGTTCGGTAAGATCAAGTTAATTAGCAATATGTAGCCACATATAAGACTGCTACAAGCAAATGCAAGGAACAAATACTCTTAAGCTATTAACTTTTATCATGTTGAAGAGCACAGTCAGTCACATCCCAAAAAGGCAACACCATTGTTCTCAAAAGCTGATTTGAAACTAAGTTCTACTTCTCTGTGGCCAACCTCCAATGTCTGGATATGTCAATGACTCAATCTTAATAATAATATTCACAACAGTCTTCAAAATGAAATGGGTGAACAATTAAAAGGCTTTACTTCATTCATGCAGCCAGTATTAGCCATATCATTATATAACTCACAGCAACATATTTCATACTTATGGAACAAAATACCAAAGCTTCTTTAGTCACAATCGAGTTCAAAGCTTCAAGCACCCAATTTTATCACAAAATGTTCCATTAGTAAGTTGCAGCAAAACATCACAACCGCTACTAAAACTAGCACAACAAAATAAAGCAAAACAAGCGATATTAGAGACAGAAGAACCAACAAGATCATGGAGAAGCAGTCATAGAAACAAAAACAAAAAAAAAACCCAGATGAGGGGAATGCTTCAAAACCAAAGTAAAACCAGAAAATACGAAAAACCCATGAAAGAAAAGTAACCAGGAATAGAGAAAGGACTAATCGCAGTGGTTTTGCAGTAATCTTCATTATCAGAACCAAACAGATCTCTATCGTCTTCTTGGTAGCCATGAAAGTCTCTACTGTTAATCTCTACCTCTTCATCGCCATTCTCCTCTACTCCTATTACTTCTTGTTCTTGCTCTTTTCCACTGCTCACGCTCCTACTGGGGCTGCTTGAAGCTCCGCCGTTGGATGAAGAAGCGGAGGACGATGACGATGATGCTGCCGATGAAGAGGAGGAGGAAGAAGAGGACGATGACGATGATGGTGATGATGAGTGGGCCCCACCATCTGGTCGTTCGTTTTCGTAGTCTTCTCCGAAGATATCTACGTCTTGTTCTGAGAAATCCATGGTGTGTTTTTTGATCAGTTTTGTGGGTCTGTCTGTGGTGGTAGCTTGAAATTTTGATGGGGTGGGAGGGTGAGTTGGTGAAACGTGACTCGGTTTGATTCGGTGAGTTGCGGGGTTTTTAATTTTTATGCGAGGTAAGAGGACACGGCAGTACTGAGTTGGACTAACTGGACCGATATATTTTGATTGGGCCCATGGATTTTATGTGAAATGAAAAGGAGACGAGGAATTGAGCAAAGTTGTAGTGAGTTTTGACTTTATTTGTTGAGCCGAGGAATAAGAAAATTGAGCCCCTGTAAGAGGTTAGAGCTCAACAAGGCCTACCACAAATCAGAACGAATGGGCTTGTTGAGCATCGTTTGGATGGACCTTAACTACCGCCCTCAAATCCAAAACATGTTGTTCAATCGTTTAAAAATTCTAGTCATGACAAATTATATTTTCTTTTTTCTTTTTTTCTATCCTATTTACTAACTTTTTCTTCTTCTTTTTTCCTGGTAGAGAGAAGCATACATCAGTATTATGACAATCTTTACCCATAAACCATACACTATATTACTCATTTCATTATATAATAACATTACAACAAATTATTACAAAAAAAAAAGACAAGAAAAAGATATAGCACATTGAAAATGGAACAAAAGCGAGGGAAACACCAGTTTGAGAGAATAGTCAGGGATACCCAATGATCCATAAGCTGGCTAGACCATTTCAAAAGCATCATCTGCTCCACCATTTGAACCCGGCTCCTCTGATTGTTGGTTCCATTCAATAACTTCAACTTCATGTTGATGTTCTAAGTTGTGCAACGTAGTAACAGTTGCCCTTATCATGATGTTAATCTCGGGAATGCTTGGAAGCACGTTTTGTAGCCAGCGTAGAAAGATCACAAGCACATACAGAAGCCAAGAATAACGAAATGAGATCATTATAATGATTGGGTAAGCATACCAAAAGAGAGCTTGTGGGAACACAATGGAGGCCACTAATGAAACTGTGAGAAAGGGATCAAATTTTCCCAATCTTACAGTTATTGGGCCTGTATTGACAGAACAAGCAATGGGCACTTTTATGCAGGTGAAGGGAAAGAGTAGGAAGAGAAGAAAAAGAATAAAAGTCTTGGTGGAAGTGGGATGAGCAATTGTGTTGAATGGATCCCAAACCAAAGAACTTCCCACCTGTGATTTTATGATGTTTATAGCAAAAAGAAATGGGTACCTCAGATCCATGTAGTACATTGTGAACCCTTACTTCCTTGTGATTCAACTAAACGCAGACGTTAGCTTTGTGTGCCAAGGCTAAGCGAATCAATACAAACATCGGTGTAGGAGCTGTGAAATCGTTGGTTTCTTCATAGTTTATAACTTTATATAGCCTCGCCCGTAACCGCAATAGAATGTAATTTGGAGTCCGCAAAATTGTCCGAAACGGACTCCAAATTACATTCTATTGCAATAGAATGTAATTTGGAGTCCGGGCACCGCTCTTGGATATACAAGCTCGCGGATTTCATATTTCTTACATTACAATCCGGGCTATGAGATTCCTAACCTGGATTTAATATTTTTGTTAAGTTAAAAAAAGAAACCAAAGGTCTACCCCCAAATCGTTTAGACACTTTTCAAAGGAAATTAGACATATTGGGAAATATACAAATAGTGATGGATTTTAGAAAGGCTAGAGTGCAAATACACTTTCTAAAGTTTCAAATTTTGGATTTGTGTTCTTAATGCTCAAGGTCATTTTGATTGACAGTCCCTCCATTAGAAAAAAGTTAATATGTTTATTAAGTTTTACATAAGCTTGCTACATGTGTTTAGTTGGTTAAATAAAATGATGACATGCCATTTTTATTATGTAATGTCAATTTATAACCTAAAGAACTTTTAAATAATTAAAATAGATTTTTTAAATCTAACAATTACAATAAATTTTAAAAAAAATACTTAAAACAAATTTTAAAAAATTTCTTTAGAAAATTTTCTAAACTATCATCATGTGAAATTTAGTAAAAAAATTTCAATAATTCTCTTATTTCTTTCACCTCTGTCAAATCTCATTGTCTCTATTTTAATGGTCAGTTTCTTCTATCTTGTGCTAAACTTGATCTTTTGTGAAATACTATTATTTAAAACATAATTTTTTTTGTAAATTAAGAAATTACTTTATTTATTAATATATGCTTATGGGAACAACAATTTGAGATGGGATGAGTTTGTGAAAATTTTGATGTTATTATATATGTCTTTGTAATATATCAATTTGATAAATTTTGAGAACGCATCATTACATTTATATTTCTTGTTTATGGAGAAATATAATATAACATAATTTATTTTTCTAGCCAACTAGCAAGTTCATGATTATTTTTTTATAAAAAAAAAAAAATCAATGATTGCACAATTTTCTTTGAATTTGCTTAAATGATTATGTATGTATAAATGATTTATGGCAACAAACGTGACAACGGATTCCAAGGTCTCTAACAATGCAATGTTAAGGTTTGTTGCTAGATATAAGTTCACGGGTAAAGTTTAGTTATGAACTTGGTTTGACTACAACTTCATTCAATATATTTTTATTAAATGTGAATTCTTACAAATGTATAATTGAATTGCATTTTTTTTCTTATACTTTTTTTGCTTGCAAAATTTTCAAAAAATCAAAGATAAATAATTATGTCATCAATTAAAGTTTAAATTTCAAGTTTTTATAGTTTAAAATTATACATAAATAATAAATTTATTTATTGAATATTAAATAACATATGATTGAAACGAAATTTGACATACTTATTAAGAACATACAGAACATACAATCCAATAGTTAAAACTTCAATATATGTAGCATTGTTAATTTTTTAGTAGGAGTTGCAGTTATTGGCTATAACAAAAGTTTGTAACTAAACCTTGTCCTAAGTTTATTCATTTACAATTGGGGTGATCTCAAGATTCTCAACAAACTTTCGAAGGATAAGCAATCAAAAAGGCAATAAATTTGGATTTATGGTAAGGTATTTTTTATTTATTTAATATATTGATACCATATAAGAAAATTTTTTATTCACAAACTCTTATAATTTATGCCTGCCATGTGTGTATATTATTATTTTTTTGAGAAAGCCATGTATGTATATTATAATTATGTAATTCGGGTAAATTATATGTAATCTATATACACAACATATAATTTCATATGATGCATTTTCAAATGTTTCAAATACATTGTTATAGTATATTGTTGACGACAGATTTCATGATATACTTTGCTTGATCTCTCCTTTTGCAGGATTAATAAATAAATATTTAGAAATGCTTAAATAAATTAGAAGAGAAGTAGAAAGGAAGAGTCTGAATAATAAACTACAGGTCGCATTTGTTAAGATTATGTCTCAGATCTGCCAAAAAAAAGATTATGTCTCAGAGCAATTTAGCGAATGGGCACGTGTTAGGAAGTTTATTATGTCAGTTTCATTATTTCTTGCCAAGCACTATTGATATATATACTAAACAAAGTATTGTAATTGTTTTATGTAAGCTTAATGCAATTTCAGTTTATTCTCCCAAATCTTTTCTCTAATTTTGATATTTATCAAGTTGAAGAGCACAGTCAGTCACACATTCCAAAAAGGCAAACACCATTGTTCTCTAAAGCTGATTTGAAACTAGCTTCTACTTTTGTCCAATGTCTTATGTCTGGATATGTCACATGTCATCTTAATAATAATATTCACAAGGGGTCTTTAAAATGAAATGGATGAACAATTAAAAGTCTTTACTTCAGGTAGTGTAGGGCCCGAGGACCGAGGACCGAGGATGAGGTTTGAGAGCCAACGTGTGCGGGAGCATGGGGACCGAAAATGAAGCTCAAGGGTCGCAGCAGGGAGACAAGGTCGAAGGCCACGGGCCCGAGGAGGAGGGCTACTCGGAAAGGTGTAGAGGAAAGTCCAAGTGCACTCTACAGCTTGCCAAGTGAGAGCCAAAGACTAAGGAGGGAGGTTTCTAGTTCAGGGTAGCTTGTGGGCTCTGCATTGACTGCCCTGCATCTAGCTACCTGGTCGCATTAAATGGTGGACAACAGCTTTATTAGCTGCATTGATGAGGAAGTGATCTGAACAGTGCAAATCACAGCTAGATAGGTTCTTTCCACCACCTTCTACAAACTGTGGGAAGGGACAAATGTCAAAAGAGGAAGCTGGTTAGGTGGTAAATAGATGGTTGAGATGTAAGGAAGAAAAGAGTATATATAGAGGAAACATCAAACAGATAAAGGGATAAGGAATCTAAGAAGAAGAACAATAGAGAGAAATTGGAGTGAATAATAGGAATGGCAATGGGTCGGGTTCGGGCCGGGTTTTTGCATACCCGGACCCGACCCGCGGGCCAAGACCTGGAACCCGGACCCGGCCCGATTATTAATCGGGTTTTTTTCCCGGGCCCCGCAGGCCCCGTTTATCTTCTTGGGCCCAAATCTAGCCCAACAATTTTTTTTTTAAGCCCATTAAATTTTTTCCCTAGATTCAAGCCTATTCAAGCCATTTAACATGGCCCAAATGCCAAAATTTGGCATTTAGGCCACATTATAGGGCAACCAAATCAAACCAAATTATAAGTTAATAATAAATCAATAAATCACAACTAAGATTTTAAATCAACAAATCACTTAAAAAGCTACAAAATAAATCCCACAAGTCTAAGAAATTACAAAATGTCTTATCCTCCAACTAACAAATGAAAAAGACTAAGAAATTCTTACAAAATGTCTTATCCTCCATAACCGGGTTTTTATTCGGGGTGGGTTTCGGATTTTTTATAAAACCCGGACCCGACCCGAACCCGCTTCGGGTTTTTTTTTTAAAAACCCATACCCAACCCTATTCTTTATCGGGTCGGGTAAAATCCGGCCCTTTAGGGTCGGGCCGGGTCGAGTATCCGCGGGCCGGATCTAAATTGCCATCCCTAGTGAATAATACTATTGAAATTGTAGTCTGGGGTTTTTCCTTCCAAGGGAGTCAGCCAACAATTTTTTAATCAAATTAAAAGCTGTTGGGGGATAAACAAACTTCCCCTAAACTCAAAATATTTAGGAGTGCCTCTCATCCTCTCGACAAGTGGTTCCAGGGATCTAAACCCAATCAAAGAGAAGTTAGAAAATAAACTCTCTGATTGGAAGAGTAAAAAGTTATCCTGGCAAGGTAGAGCAACCCTCATCAAATCAGTTGCGCAGGCCATTCCAGCCTATTCAATGACAGCCATTCAATTTCCCAGAGAGCTTTGTAATCGTTTGGATGTTGTTGTTAAACAGTTCTAATGGAACCCAAAATCTAAATCTGGCTCGTTCCTAACACCCATAGCTTGGTCGTCTTTATGTTGGCCCCAAAAGGATGGAGGTTTGGGATTTAGAAAATTCTAGGATTTCAATCAAGCTCTCCTCTCCAAGTTGGCATGGTGGATCCTTTTAAGGAGAGGCTGTCTGTGTGTAAAAGTGCTTAGAGCAAAATACAAAGTTAGGGGTAATTGGCTAAACCATAAGACAGTGGGATCTCCATCCAAGATTTGGAGAAGCTTAGAAGGTATGAAACCTCTACTTGCTCGCAGTGCTTGCATGTTGGTAGGAAATGGAAACACAGTTAGAATCTGGGAGAACCCTTGGATTCCAGATCTTCCTAATTTCATTTCGAGTCCAAGGAAGGAGACCAATCCAGAAATGGCACTTATTGTTTCACAATTAGTCAACCAAGAAGGTTGGGATCTTACCAAAATTAGAAATACTTTTGATGAGACTACAACCCAGCTCATCCAAAAAATTCCCCTCTCACAGCTTGCTCCAAAAGATTGTTGGATTTGGATCTCCAATAATTCAGGGGAGTTTTCAGTCAAGTCTGCTTATTGGTTAAGCAGGAACATTAGCCCTCCCACAAATCAAGATGCAATTTGTGGCCTCATTTGGAAGACAAAAATCCATGAAAGGCTCAAAATGCACCTATGGCGTATAGCAGCAAATTGCCTACCTACTAAAGCTTGTTTACCTAGATTCTGTGATTTAGATGATATCCTTTGCCCTCTTTGCAAGGATGCTATAGAATCAATCCTCCATCTTTTTATCTCTTGCCCCTTTATGAGAGCTATTTGGTTTAACTCCCAATGGGGACTGAGGTTAGAAAATTTGAACTTAAACTCTCCTTCTCATCTCATTGGTGTTTTCCTTAATCCTCCCACTGAAGCTAATATTAAGGGAATCAAGAGGGGTGAATTCTTACTGTTTGGGGTTGTTATTTGTGAAGCCATTTGGAGAGCTAGAAACCAAACTATCTTTGAAGGCAAAGAAACTAATCCAATTGAGCTCTGCCAGAAAGTTGATAAGACCATAGTTGAGCACAGAATGTCCATGGCAAACCATTTGGGCTTCCAATTGCCGAAGCCAATACAAAGGTGGAAGAAACCACCTAGAGATTCAATCAAGATAAATGTTGATATTGCTTTCAAGGATGGTAGCTCCTCCATTGTAGTTGTTGCTAGAGATTGGAGAGGGGAAATGGTATTTGCTTGTGCTAAGAGAATATATTCCAACCTCTCTCTTTAGGTAGAAGCAGAAGCCATTAAATGGGCCTTAAGCTTAGCTAAAAGTCTTGAAGCAGTTGCTATGATTGTGGAGAGTGACTCCAAAGTCTGTGTCGACTCTCTAGCACCTTCTGGCAAAAAGGTTCCCTGGAGAATTAGAGGTATTTGCAGTGAAATTTTCATCTTGATTTCGCTTATCTTAGCTGTCATGTTACCTGGATCCCTAGGGGGGCAAATAATGCAGCTCACTCTCTAGCTAAGTGATCCTTGTTGAACAATGTTTTTGAGTCTTTTGATGTTGGTTTCAGCCCTCCCTGTTTTGAGTTTATCATTAAGGATGAGGCTCTTGTATCCTTTTTGTAGTTTTGTTTTATCTTGTGAATAAAAATTCTTGTTCATCAAAAAAAAAAAAAAACCAGTTGTAAACATTGCTCAAAGGAATTAGGACTTACCTTAAACACTACAACACGTATTTTCACATACTTTTTCACCCACACGTATTTTCACAAAACTTAAATAACGTTATTAGAAAGCTTTTACCAAATGGACCCTTAATTACTAGGCTGACTAGCTATTGCGATTGGGCATAGGGATCTCATGTTATTAAAGAAAAAGAAAAAAAAATTGAAAAATAGGGTTAAAGGGGCAAGTTGTTGGTTGTTGAATTGAGCCTAGGAATTAGAAAATTAAGTGTAGAAGAGGTTTTGGCACAATCAGAACATATGGGTTTGTTCAGCATCGTTTGGATGGACCTTAACTACAGCCCTCAAATCCAAAAGATGTTTTTTCCATCCTCTTTCTAACTTTTTCTTTGCTTTCCCTGGTATAGAGAGAAGCAAATAAAGTAATAAACCATACATAACAGTTACAATGATAATTAAAAAAAAATTGTAAAAAAAATCCAGATGAGCAAATACTTTTTTTTTTTTTTTTAGAATCAACAAAAGCAAGGAAAATTCTGCCAAATAATATAATTTGAGGAAAAATTTAGGAAAAAAACTGTAAGTGCACAATTGCACCTGGACCCAAAGACAATCACGGGCTCAGGCCCAATGAGCCTTAAACAATGAAATTTGTAGAGTGTGGGCTTGAAATCTAGATTAGAAGTACTGGGAACTTGATAACAGACTAAAAGTTACAAACACTTGTAAATAATAAACGATAATGGAAAATAGACCTCCTCGGACGTGAGCCAAGGACTACTTCTGTATTATTTCTCTTTCTTTTTTAAAGGTTACAATTCTTCTTCTTTTTTCTTTTGTTTCTCGATCCCCCCTCCCTTTGGCCTTCACCCCCCTTTAAATACTTCCTTCCTTGATGTCTTTTGGCTAGTGACTAGAAGTTTCAGTCCTACTGTTCAGGGGTCACTTCCCCATTAATGCGGCTAGGAAGGTAGATGCAGAGTCTTTAATGCGGAGGTGGCAGCCTTTGCTCTAGATATTTTCCTTAACACTGGTGCATCGAGAAGGTTCAGGTTTTCCCCCTTTAACCATTGGACTTTCGAGAGTTGTGCTTTGACCTTCATAATGAAGCTTTGAATTCTCTTGGGCTTGTCCGAGGAGAAGCTCGTCCTCGGCTGCATCCTCGGACCCTCGGCGTATGGGCCAATTCGTAAAGTTCAATTCTGGAGCAGGTCGGCCCTCCATGCTACAGTCCAAATACCCATACGCCCACTTGGGCCATTTTACTCCTCACAAAAACATATTGTCAAACTTATTTTGAAACTCAAGTTTGATAAACTTGAGTTTCAAAAAAGTGCTAAATAATTAAATAAGTTTGCCGAATAAGTTTCTCTTAAATCTTTCTTAAAATTATGTTATTCGGCAAAACAGGCCCTAAGAGCAAATACAAATGTATTGAAAATGTTCTAAAAAGAAAAGAAAATATATGAGAGTGGAACAAGGGAGGGAATTAAAACAAGGAAAGACTAGAATGGGTGAGACTCTTGAGTAGCTGGTGAGTCCACGATAACTTCAATAGTATCTAGAGCTCCACCCTATGAACCTGGCTCCTGCAATTGTTGGTACCATTCAATAGCTTCAACTTCATGTATGTTGTGCCACCTAGTAATAGTTGCCCTTATTATGATGTTAATCACGGGAATACTAGTAAGCACATTTTGCAGCCAACATAGAAAGCTCCCAAGCACATAGAAAAGCCAATAATACCAAAATGAGATCATTATAATGAATGGGTAGGAAGAGAAGAGAAAGAATAAAAGTCCTGGTGGAATTGGGATGAGCAATTGTGTTGAATGGATCCAAACCCAAATACTTCCTGATGATGCTGAAAAAATCACCAGTAAGCTGCAAACACTCCCAAACCGAAGCAACACCTACAAAAAGAAAATAGAGGACCTAACAGAGAGCACCAGTGTGGTGCCGGCCAAAAATCCTCTGAAGGTCAAATTAGAGTCTTTTTCTTAACCCTAGAGTACCAGAGTCGAGTTAATTATGCGTACCTTGATTTATGAAGGTTTTGGTGTATTTATAATGGTGTAGGGTTAGCATCCACGCCTTGATTGCAAAGTCCTTTCCTTCTAGGATTAGAACTCTTTCCTTCTAGGATTAGAACTCTTTCCTTTCGAACACCTTCTATCAAGGCTAAACGGGCGATGCAAGAATTCCTCTTATGCATGTTTTATGTGGAGATTAATTAAGGCCACATTAGCCCTAATTATATAGTGTGAACCCTTATTTAAGACTTCTTGAAAATAATCCTGGAAGGTTGATCCTTGCATTGTTCCCGTCCATCCACTGTGGATCCGTCCTCCTTGGCCATGTTAAATACCGTCATCCTTATGTCGTCATATCTACCAGGTAGATCCGTCAAGATCACTTTTATTCCCCTTCAGTTGCCCCCTCATTTCATGAGACTGTCACCTCTCCTTTGTGGTTTCATGGAATGACGGTTAGCTATGACACTTGACAGGTGTGTTTTTGACGGACAGGCTGGAATGCTATCATTAATGCACAGGGACACGTGGGGGTACTTTACTGGTTGTTTGCTGGAATCGATGCATCCCTTCGTTTATCACGCCGTTCTCTCTATATATACTACTCACCGTTTTCATTTTTACACTTTTAGAAAATTTTCTACTATTCAGAGCGCAACCGTCCACCTTGTTCAGAGAGCAACCGTCCACCTTGCATGATCCGTTGCCTTTAGAAGTCGAGATCCAGCGTTCAATTAGCTCGTCCGTCGCATTTCCTCGCCATCTACTTGTAAGTACCTTTTTTACTTAGTTTTTGTTCTTTATTTTTCATGTTGGTCCTGTCGTCAGTACAGATCTAGAGTCTTAGGCTTCCTTTCCCGTCATCTGTAGGTGTCAGATGTCTAGTGAAGTGGTGGTTGACCGGTGGTATTGGGCGGTATGTTTTGTATTTATATATATTATAGTAGTTTTTTATGTTATAGTAGTTTTTTATGTTATTTTTATGTCTAGTATTTATTATTTGGCGAAAGTTTACTCTGTGTGTGAAATTGGTCCTTGAAGCGAGTACAATTAGTCATTTAAGTTTTAAAACTAAGTTGTATTGGTCTTTTTACTAACTGCTGTTAACGGTGTTACTTACGTGACTAACTGAACAATGATTTGACATTTTTTTAAATGATGTGGCATGTTTTTAATTAAAAATTTAAAAAAAAAATTCACGTTAGATGAAATTGAAAAATCGTATTGATTGGATTAAAAACAAATTTGATATTTTAAATTCTTATCAACAGCCAACACCTTCCACCAAAACTCAGCCACACTCAGTCACCCAAACGCCACCAAATCTGATCCAAACCACCCTAATCTGACCTATAGACCTCAAATTCGACCAAAAACCATAGCCACCTCCACCACAGCGAACCCATCCCCACCACCACCACCATCAAACCCACACATCCCACAACAAAAAATCAGCCACAAATCAAAAGCAACCACCATCGGTTACCCATAAATCAGCCACAATACCCACAACAAAAAATCAAAGCAAAAAAGGAAACCCCAGCAACCCCACTCCACCACCACTGCACTACACACCACCACCACTAGTAAACCCACCGCCAAAAAAAAAAAAAAACCATAGACCCAGTAAACCAGCACCACCACAGACCACCATAGAGCTACCATGCAAAATACCCATACCAAACCCACCACCATAGCACCGCCGATCTCCACGGAACAAAACCAAGCCACCAATCTAATAGAGAGGGAGAAAGAGAGCAAACCACCGAATTCACAACACTGCTGATCTGAGAGAAAGGGAGAACGTTTGCAGATGCGATATCCATTTGCTTCACAAAAAATGAAAAAAAAAAATCAAAATGTATGGGAAGCAAACATTTTTTGTTGATCTGAGAGAGAGGGAGAAAGAAAGAAAGAGTAACGTCTAAGAGATGGTAAAATCACTTAAGAGTAAGTCTTAGCTAAGTTGATAACACACAAGCCCAACGAATTTGTGGTGGGGGAGATGGACTATTAGTTAGTGGAGTGGTTTTCCAAATTTAATTTATTATTATTATTATTATTAAAAAAAGGGCTTGTGATGGAAATTCCATTGAGTTCTTGTGGCTGTCAATCTCTCGCTTTCCCTTCTATCTCTTCGTCGTGCCTTTGTTAAACAACTATCAGATTTGTTTTTAATCTAGTCAATATGATTTTTCAATTTCATTTAACGTGGAATTTTTTTTTAATTTTAATTAAAAACATGCCATATCATTTAAAAAAATGTCAAATCATTGTTCCGTTAGTCATGTAAGTAACACTGTTAACAACAGTTAGTAAAAGGACCAATACAACTTAGTTTTAAAACTTAAGGAACTAATTGTGCTTGCTTCAAACTTGAGGGACCAATTGCGCACACATGGTAAACTTCAGGGACCAATAGTGTAGTTTCGCCTTATTATTTTATTGTGTTGTTCATATTATTTTATTGTGTTGAAAGTTAAAATAAGACTATTAATGTTGGATGTTTTGTAAAGTGAAGAGGTAAAATAAATAAAGTAGCTTTTGTGAAATTAAATTGCTAAATTTATAGCTCCACCAATATAAATGCTCTAAGAGCACTAGCATTCGGAGCGTAAAAACCCTGGTTGCTATTTTAGCAATTAAGACCCAAAAGTAGAGTTACATTCGAGTATGGAAATGCAAAGTTTTTAAGCATTTGTGAACAGTAGATGTCTATATTTACAAACTACTATTCAGAGGGCTGCCCCAAATTTGGGGCAAATTTTTTATTTATTATTTATTTTTTATATATAAATATTTTTGGGAGATATTAAAACATTTTAATTTACATCTTTTTCCACTATTAAGAATGCTCAAAGAATTAAGTAATGCTAGAGATAGAGATAAGACAAATTTAAATAGAATTAAGTAATGCTAGAGATAGAGATAAGACAAATTTAAATAAATAGGTCTTACAAATAGACATGTTACTAACCACAAGTAATTCAAATAGGAAAATGTAAAAAATACAATAAATTTTACTACATAAATTTTATTTTTTTAATTATTTTTATACAAAATAAAAATTATATTCTAGCCTAATCTAAATATATATGTGTGTGAAACTCTCTTTTAGAGACTTAAATCTCGGCCATTACCCCTCCATACCCTACAAGAACTTATAATTGTGGAGTGATCACTGTACGAAGAATGTGTGGTGGTCTCCATAACTTTTATAATTTGATATGACAATGAATATGATAGGTGAATTTCAACAAACTATTGAATGCATTTTTGAATAAATATTTGTGATTGGTGATATATCTTTGTAATTCTCATGTTGTAAATTTTATAATATTTCTAGTATTTTTGTAAGTTTCATGTCATTGATCACATTCATTACAACACTAGTTTGTAGTAAAATTTGTTATAATTTTAGCATTTTCTAAAAAAAAATCATATTAAAAAGTAAAAAGAATGAATTTAAAAAAAATTATTATATAAAATGCTAATTAAATATTATTTAAGTAATAAGATAAATGCTCCATTTGAAGATTTCTCCTTAGACCTCCAAAACGCTTAGATTGGCCCTGACTGTTCATCAAATTGCAAACCAAAAATAATATATTTTACTCATTTTCTCTCTCTCTCTCTCTCTCTCTCTCTCTCTCTCTCTCTCTCTCTGTGTTGTGTTCTCTCCACCTTCTCTCTTCCTCTCACTTCAGACTCCTCTGACCTCTCTATTCTTTTTTTTTCTTTTCTTTTTTCTCATCTCTTTCTCTCACGACTCATGGTGAAGCCTTTCTCTTCTAAAGATCGGCTTTAGGTGGGTGGGCTTTAGATATGCGTGGGTGACTCTAGATCAAAGTGGGTGGCTTCAAATCGGCATGGGACCATGGGTGGGTAGGCTTCAGATCAGCGTGGGTAGCTTCAGACCGGCATGGGTGGCTTCAGCTCTGCGTGGGGACGTGGGTTTACAGAGGTGTGGGTAGCCATGGGTGGCCATGGGTTTTGCTGTTAGTGGGTGTTTTTAGGTGGTTGGAGTTTTAAAGGTGTTTTAATGGAGTTTCTGGGTGGTTAGTGTTTTAATGGAGTTGTTGTTAGTGGGTGCTGGGTGGTTGGAATTTCAGAGCTGTTTTAATGGAGTTTTTGGGTGGTTGGTGTTTTAATGGAGTTTCAGAGGTGGTGTTGTTTGGTGTTTCTGGGTGATTGGTTCGGCGATGCCGGTGTGTGAGCTTGGTTGTTGAGAAGACATAGGGGTTGTTTGAGAGAGTAGTTTGAGTTATGTTGTTTGAGTGTTTTTGATATACTTGTTGGTGAAAAAATGTGTGAAAATGTGTGTAATGTTGTTTAAAATGTGTAAAAATATGTTAGAACTGTTAGGATATGTGCCTTTAAATCCTATTGTATGATGCTATGTATGATATTATGTATGGCTTAATGTTATGATAAATAAAATTGTTTTATTATTATCTAAAATAATGGTAACATGAATATAAGACATTATCATATAGTCCACGAGATGTATATTATGTGATTTAGTCACAGAAGATATAAGTCATAAGTTCTTTGTAAACTCAAAATTTAGAGTTCGTAGTCGGTGATGAAATTGGACATTTCATCTGCGAAGACTATAACGTATCAACTAAGATAATTTGTCTTGATCATGGAAGTGGAGACTTCTAGTTGATATGTTGATATGTTTTAAGAGTTTAGACATATTGAACTGGACCGCTGTAAGATTTATTATTCTCCTAATGACTGTCAAATGAATAATAAATCTCACGACTTCTATTTACATGAACTCTTAATCCTGAGAGAATAATGGACCTGATCATGAGGTGTAGGTTGCTTTGATATATCAGGAGTGAGATCTAAAGTGACGGTCAAAACTTCAGTATGTTGGGCAGCCACACTTAGTGTTGATGGAACATATATTCTCAAGATGAAATTCATAATCTCTTAACAGAGATACAAAATATTCCCTTAAAATAAGTTTAATGAGTTTGTTATTCAGAGAGTTAGGCCTAACCACTTTGATAAGAAATTACTAAAGTATATATTTATGAAATTGGATTTCATAAATATATGATAAATAACTTTAAAGGATTAAATCGGGTACTCAAGAATAAGATGTAGTAATTTACTAAGTTGCAGTCTACATTTATGACTTTGTATTACTACGAAAATTTTATAAAGGGGTTGCATTTACAATAAAATCTTGGGATATAATTTATGAATAAGACCTAGAGTGCAATTATATTTATATAGTGGTATTAAATATAATTAATGGTAATTTTGAACTTGTCAAGAGTTGACGAAAAAGCCCAAGGCCCATTGGAGCTAATGTCTTATTGATCCCTTTTGGTCCCACTCCAAGCCACACACTAAAGCCCAATTGGAAAGGCCCAATAGGCCAGCCCAATTAGATAATCAGTTAGTTATAAAGGGAGAAACATATAGAATTTTTATTAGTGAAATAAGAAATGGTGTGTATGTGAGAGTGAGACACATTTTCATTCTCCCTTTGAAAATTGATTGAGAAACTACACATCTTGGGCATAAAGTGGAATTGGAGTGAAGATTAAAAATGTTTCCAAGTGCTCCTAATCTTGATTTTTGAATTTCTTCACACCTAGGTATGCTATCTTGTTCTTAAATTCTGAAATTTACATAGTGCATGTTATCAATCACGAATGAATAGATCGTTGTTTGTTACTTCCACTATGTGTTTTGTATGAGATACAAAACCAGTTTTTTCCAACAAGAACTAGCTTGCCAAACTCCCCAATAATAATTTTTAATATTATTTGTTGGTATATTTTATATTATTTCAATGAGTTGTTTGTAAAAATAGAAACTGAGATGTTGGAAGAGTTGTAAAATGAGATGGTAAAATAGATAAAATAGGTTTTTAGGGCGTAAAATAGAAATTTTTTGGCATCCGGATGCTAATGCCCTAACTTACAATGTAAAGAAATATTAAGTCCGAAGTAGGAGTGTAAAGAAATGTTAAGTTACAACCTAAAAAAGAGCTAAAGTGCAAACACACATTTTAAAGTTTCAAATTTTGGATTTGTGTTGTTAATGTTCAAGGTCGTTTTGATTGACAACACTTCATTAGAAAAAAAGCTTATGTGTTTTAAGTGTTCTAAGCTTACCACAAGTGTTTAGTTGGTCAAACAAAATGATAACATGCCATTTTTATTATATTATGTCATGTCAATTTATAACCTAAAGAAGCTTTAAATAATTAAAATAGTTTTTTAAATCTAACAATTACCGTAAAATAAAAACAAAATAACTAAAAACATTCTTTCTAACATTTTCTAAACTATCATCATGCGAAATTCAACAAAATATTTTTTGAAAAAATCTCTTATTTCTCTCATCGCTGCCAAATCTCACTGTCTCTATTTCAATGGTCAGTTTCTTATATCTCGTGGTGAACTTGATCTTTGTGAAATATTTTTATTTAAAACATACTTTTTTGTAAATTATGAAATTTACTTTATTTATTAATATATGCTCATAGTAACATCCATTTGAGAGAGGATGAATTTGTGAAATGATGAATCACGGGTTCGTTAGTTGTAGTGAGGTCGTTTAGACGAGACCAGAGGTTTGCTTGTGTCGCGACGGAAGAAGAAATTCTTCAAAATGGTCGCTGGTGTGGTGCTTACCACAACGCCTCCGATACCAAAGTTAGTACAAGAGAGTTTATAAGAATAATTAGGGATATCTTGTAACTGTGTTCGTATCTCGTGTTGGCAATGTGTGGGCTTTATATATGTTGTTCTAGATTCTAGCCATTGTGGCAGTTATTGTGGCTTTAATGCCACTTTTAGTAACACCTCTTGGCTTGCTAATATGAGTTTTAATGGCCTCTTAATGGTCCATACAACTGTCATTGTAACCACCTGAGGTATTTATTTAGAGTGCATTAAGTGGCTTCTTTCCCTTCTTCTGTGATGGAGCTGGAATCTCAATTGTCAATTCAGTTTCACAAAAGAGTAAGACTTAGGTACAGTACTTAGGTATTGTTTCTTAGATTCCTCTCTTAATTAAGATTCTACCATGTAGCTTTTTTCTTATGGATGGAAGTGTATTTTTTAATTTAAGTAGTCACATGGCAGAATCTTAAAAAGAGAATTTAAGAAACAGCACCTAAAGTAATATACATAAGTTTCATCCCTCATGAAAAGAGAATGGGGGGAGAGTTTCCTACTTTGTTCCTTTATTTAACTAATAATAACTATAAATAAATGTTAGGCATTTTTACTACACTAATCTAAAAATTGAAGTATCAACTTTTGAATGAAGTTTGTGATGTGATTATATTAGAACTCTATTCCCTAAAGTGGTAGTTCCATGATTTCTTTTTAGAAATTCATTAAAAAACTTGAATTTTACATAATTGAATAAAAAGATAACTTAAATATATCGACATTGCAAAGAAAAAAAAAATACAATTACATGAAGTTATACAATTACCTTCTACGAAATTTCATATTTTAAAATTGTTCCATGATAGCTTCATTATCAATGTTACTAACTACATCTCCTTCAACATACACAACCAAGTAATCATTCATCCATCAATCTCTCATTCGATTGTACAGTTCATTCTTTATATATTTAATTATTAAAAATTTTCTTTCCATTGTAGTAGTCATGATAGGAATACTTTAAAAGAAGAATTTTTATTTTGTCCATAGCATTACTCAATTAAAAAATTTTGTTGTGGGCATTTCTTTTTGTTTTAAAAGGCCAAAATAAAAGTTGGTGTCGACTAGGTTAGTTGTTGGCCTTTCTTTAGGGTGTCTAAAATTTTATTTTAGGGTGGACAAAACAAAAAATATATACTTTTTTTTCCAAGCCAAGGGGTTCAAAAATGTGGCACTGCGACTAAATATTCCCTCTCCCATGTGTATGCTTGTTTCTAAAATATAAAAAAAAAAAAAGATAATTGTCCCACGTCACATTACTTAAGAGAATGTGTTGCATATAGTATAACTTGTCTCATTCTAGTTATTATAACTTTTAAGTGGAGTTTATAGTGTGTTTTTATATTAAAACATCATTCCCTTTTCCTTGTATGTGTGACTTTTGGTATTTTGGTTTTTCAATTTTTTTTTAACTCAATAGTGAAAATTGGAGAGAAGAAAAATTTGAATCATGGATGTCATAAACATAGTAAGAGATTCCAACAAGTTGAGTTTTCATAATTTTATTGGTGATGACCACTTGCAGAATCATCACCAGCAAATGAGGGATCAGTTCAATAAAGACAAAGTTACACTACTTGCAAACTGATCCCTCATTTGCTGGTGATGATTCTTTAGCAAATGCGGTTCATCTAGTAATTAATTTTTCTGAAAGAGAAAGGGAATAAGTGAGGGTTCTGCCAATAATGCCTACCCAAGATGAATCTCTCTCCTTTTCCTATATAGATTTATAGTTTCTTCATTTGTCAATAATTATTCTTTCTGAGTATTATGGGAGTACTTTTGAACATAAAGCACTAGGGCTAACCGGCTAAGTACACTTCACTTTTGAAGCGTTGATTAGTCCTGCTTTCGGTCTAAGCACGCACTATTTTCACTTGAAAATGGGTTTTCATTCATTTGCTCTCGTATCTTATTTCTATATTTTTAACTTGATAGCAGCTACACTCTTCTATTCTATCGTTCTCTTACTCTTGAGTGAGAAGGTTGATAATGCATATGCATGATGGGATTCGCGTGTACCTAATTCGTACGGAACTTCATTGCCTCAATATTGTTCATGAGCCAATGGGAAATCAAATAGCTCGCAGGTTTTTTGTTCACTAAGGATAATTTATTTATCATGCATGTTGATGAGTCAACTCTGTCAACGTGCATGTCATGACCTAATTTAGTTAAGCAAAACCAATTAAACCAACTCACACACACATACTCTGGTTTCAGGAAGAACATTACCAAACAACAAATTCTTTTATTTCCAAAAAAAACAATTCCTCAAATTAACGTTTGTAAGTTGAGTTGGCTATTAGACCTATGGTTTAAAACTTAAACTTAAAACCAAACATACTATATTGAAGTTGGGTTAACTACCCGTTTTTTATTCAGCAAAAAAAAAAAGAAAAAAAGTTGGGTTAATTACCCGTTTCTCTAGGGTGCACTACTCCAATACTTACACTTTCATGAGCTCTATCCAAACGGACCCTTATTCTTGTTGTTTTTTTTTTTTTTTTTTTTTTTGAGAATCATGAGGCTTAGGGCTTGTTTGGTTTAAAAAAAATGGTCACTCATCACTCAGTTTTTATCACCCATCACTCATCATTCAAACTCTATTTTTTTCACTCACTCAAAATAAAACATGTTTGGTTTCATTTCTTGTTCTATGTAACTCAAAATTTTGCAATAATGGTGGGACCAATTTACTGTACTGGGTCAGAAAGATAGTTGCTTACCCGTGTAAGTTCTCTCTCCTCTTCTTTTTCTTTTTTCCTCTCTTCACTTCTCTGCCTTTACTCTCCCCTAAGACCTAAAAATTTCGCCCCTCTTCTCCGCCCCTCTCCTCTCTCACTCACTAAATCCACCACTTCTCTCTCCCACATTCCTCTAATCAGAAGGAACAAAGAAATGAGATGCTCCCTCGCCTCGTCAGGACTGTCCAGCTCCGGCCATGAGAAGCTCCCTCGCCATCGATCTCCCCTGTACTCTTCTCCCTTTAATTTTGTTTCTTTCTTTTCGTTTTTTTTTTTTTTTTTTTTTAGATCAGCATGTTGGTGTGTGGGTATAGATCGGTTTGCTGGGTTTTATGGGTCAGATTGGTTTGCTAGGTTTCATCAGTCAGATCAGTGTGTGGTTTGTGGCTAGTTGTGGCTTGTGGGTTGTAGCCTGTGATGTGTTGGTTGTGGCCTGTGATGGGTGTTGTGGATGACCATTGTTGAGGTGGGTTTGTGGTGGTGATAATTATTTTATTTTATTTTATTTTGAGTCGTGGTGGGCTGGTTGTGGTCGCGGCAGTGGGTGGTTGTGATTGGGTTGGTTGTGCTAATGGAGTTGGCTGGGTTTGGGGTTGCTAGGTCTGTGTTTGGCTGATTTGGGGTTGCTAGGTCTGTGTTTGGCTAATTTGGGGTTGCTGGGTTTGGGTTGTTGGGTTTGGTGGTGGAGCTAGCTCGTTGGGGATGAAGAGGGAAGTGAAAATGAGAAGAGGAGCTCCAACGATAATAACTCTCAGCCTGTTCCGGATGTGACAATGCATTGGTGAAGGGGGCCACAACTTCATCTAATTTACCGACTTGCCACTGAAACTCAGTTTTTGAGTTTTGAAAACAGGTGAAACTTGTTTTCAGTTATGGTCACTCTCATCATCCATTTTACTGAGTCATGAGTGATGAAAACCGAAACTAATCCAAACAAGTGCTGAGTGGTGGGAGTCACACAATTTGGATGATGAAAACAGAAAACTAAGTGATATCATTCAAAACTCTCTTCATCCAAACAAGCTCTTAGTCTATTGAAGTTGCATTTTTTTTTTTTTTTGAGTTAAAGATAAGTTAACACTCATACACGCATATGGGGAATGAGAAAAAGATTCAAACACAAAGGCACCCACAACACATCTCAACTTGCATATTGGGTATTGGAGTTTAATTATTCTTTCCTCATTTATGAATCTCACTATCTCCCCAACTACCATATATTTTCCCAACTCCCAACTATATAGATATATATCACCTTCCCAACTTCCTCGTTAACGTATGTCCAAATTTCTGTACATATCTTGCCTAAGAAGTTTCATTTGTAACATAAAGAAAATACAGAGAAATATATAGATGCAGCCTCTAAAGCTTATCGCCATGGACATAGGCCCACGAACCACGTAATTCTTTCTCTTTTGCTTCCACTCTACAATTTTCTTACATCTACTTTATTTCTCCACAGTTTTCTCTATTACAATTTTTTGTTTCATCTTTTATTTTAACATGGTATCAAAGTGACTAGTCTTTCGCCTCTTGCAAAATATTCATTCTTTTTGTTCTTCTCTTTTTTGGAATTTTACTGGGCTTTTCCAACATATCACACAATACTCCATGGCCTCACATAAATTTCCTGTCAACCACCAAACCAAGGCCTCCACAACGACACCCACAGTTGCTGCTCATCAAAGCCAGCGTTATGACTCAACTGTTACCTCTCATGCGCACAACCACGTACTGTTGCTTTGTCGCTGCTGGCACTCCAAAACATAAGCTTCTAAAATTACTTCAACTTAATTTCCTGTAAGGCGCTTCAATATGTTCAAAAGTAAATATTAATCAAAACAAAAACTATGAAGGTAAAGGGAAGGCGCACAAATAGAATACTAAAGGTCTCTTGGCCACTAATCACATCGCAGGGCTGCTTGCATGATGGTTGCACTTCATAACTAGGGAGAAGTACATGCCTCGTACGTCATTACGTACGCATCGTATGGAGAAATGTTCTACAAATTTAATTACATAATCTGAGTAGACTGATGCGAACCTCAGTGTTTGTTTATGCTATATATCACTGTCTACTTATTTTCCATTTGCGCCTTAGTCTTTGTAAACAATAATTAACTACAACGCATGGAAAGAAACGTCAAATGCCTAGTGTTGGATGACATTAACATTACATATTCGGCCTTTGGGGGAATTCTCCTGATAAATTAATTTATTTTGATTGAAATTGCCTTTATAGAATAGTAGGTGATGGAGAATCCTTCTCTTGGGGTCAAAAGAGAATCTTCTTGTTGGTTTCTAATATTAATACAGCTGAAAACTGAAAACACTGTAGCAAAATAATTTTTAAATAGGTAAATAGTACAGTATGACTCACTTTTAATATTTTTTCTGAATAAAATGGTTGGGACCCGGGTCCCATGAACAGTGCAGTGCAATTTGTCGGGTAAAAGCTGAAACTCCTAGGAAAAAAAAAAAACATGAAAAGGGGCTAAAATAGGGTTGAAAAGTCAAACATATACAGCTACTGTTTATGAACAGTAGCATGAACATTAAAATCTGTCCCTGACGAGTGCAGCAAAAAAAAATATAAAAACACAAAACGCAGTAAAATTAATCCGTATCCAAATGGATACTTATAGTTTAAAAACCACTTTCTTCTTCCTATTTTGGTCATGAGTCAACATGCATGGGGGAAAATCAAGATTCGTTATGAATGACGCATGCGGGCTTTCTTTCTTGCTAGCTTTTTGTGGTGTGAGTTTCAACTGCTTGCCAGAAAAATATGGGGTTTTAAAATGCAAACAGTGAATTATGTAAGCTAGGGTTTCCGTGAATCCTCATCAACCATGTTAGGGTTGAACTCTTTGAATCCATTTGACATTGTTGTTAATTGGAAGCAAAGTTTTAGTAGTAGAGCTTTAATTAACTGTGCAACTTTTTTGACACTGAGTTTTAATTGAGAAGAGTTTAATATTGCTTAAATTTTTTGACAGACTAAAAATCTCCAAAATACTTTATCTATAGATCATGTTTGGTAACCAAATTAAAGCTTTTTTTTTTTAATTAATCAGTAACCAAAGCATTTTGATATGATAAATGACAGAAGACACCATAATAAAAGTACAATGTATTTTATTTTTTATTCCCCCTAAGCCACAAACTCATCACAGTTTAGATTCTCATAGGGTTTGTAAAATTCAAAACCAGCTAGAATATTATTATTATTATTAGTATTATACTTTTTTGTGTCTTGCTTTTAATTTGCTAATTATTATCAATCTATTATTTGCTATTTTTGCAATTAATAATACTATTGGAAGATCTTGCGCTATATGATGCCATCTAATTGTGAGAGACCACAACCGTACCATGGGCTTAGTTTTTGTTTTGACTAAACCCTTGTAAATAGGTGAGAGATTGTGTTAATTATCTCTCAAAATAGAGATTCGACTGATGATATTTACCTCACTAAATTGAGGATTATAAGTTTGAGGTTGCCACTTATTTTAATTCTTGGAAAAATAAGAAAAACATATAAGAATATAATTTCTCAATTTATTGATTAAAAATGTTTAATTTACATTTCTTTGAATATAATCATACTACAAAGCATTGATTCTAGATACATTAAAAAAATGAAAATTACAATGGACATTACCTTGTTTATGAACCATTCATCTAAGATTGGGGGTTAAGTTACGATGTGAGAATATATTAAGCAACCACCTAGACCAATAAACCAATCTTCTAAAATATGGTGGCCACCATCATGTCATCCAATCATCTAGCATGTCATAAAAAAATAAAAAGAAAAAAAATAAAAACAGAAAATTGCATGTACTACACATAAAGCAAGATCTAGCATCTAGGGGTTTGAAGAAATTTTTTTTTGAATATGAAGTTTGAGCAGCTAGCGTGTGAACATTTTGAAATTCATACTAAAATCTAGCATGCTTTGATCCTAAATCATTCCATATTTTTTGAAAAAAAAAAAACATGTTTTTGATAAATTGGAAGCAAGTGCAAACAACCAAAGGTTCAATAAATCCTACCTTTAAGCACAAGGTTTGATGACCGGTTTAGGGTTGGAAGAATGATCCTAACACTAAGCTTTGTATTTAGAGTGAATTGGGCAGAATTTTAACAAATTTTTAGGATTCTATAATCTAGATTGGCTCGTTTGGTTTAGTCATGACTTAGTTTTCATAACTCAATACTCATAACTCATAAATCAAACTTAATATCCATGACTCATAATCCAAACCCCAATTTTTCTCAAAAACTCAAAAATTCTTGTTTGTTTATATAACTCAGTCACATCACTCAAAATTTAAGTCCACTTTTTACCAAAATGGTGGAGCGCAACCACTGACAGTTTCTATTTCTTCTCACAAGCACGCCTCTATTCAAGTCAAGAAGCAAACCCAAACCCCATAAGCCGAAAGCACTCCCAAAATTCCTAGTCCGACGCTGGCTCAGATCGGGAACAGGTTCGGGTCTTCTCTACTCTTCTTTCTTTTTCTGTTTCTTTTCATCAACATCCACTAACACCTCTCTATTTCTTTTTCTGTTTCTTTCCAGAAACCCATTAATACCTCTCCCTCGTCTGACCTCAGATTGCTCTATCTCCCTTGCCCTGTTTTAGGATCAATTTAAGAAAATGTTTGGGCTTGCTTCGCCTCTGAAAAAACAATGAGATTTTGGGTCCCTCCTGTTTAACCCCATATCCGAGTATTGTGACCTTTTATGTAATTAATGGGTGTTGTTGAGCTTGGGTTAGTTGATTTCTGTGATTGGGTGTGTTTGAGTTGATTCTGTAACTAAGTTAAGTTGAAAATGGGCAAGGGAGAGAGAGAGATATGTTTGAACCTGAGAGAAGACCATGAAAATAGAGCTCGGTATGAAAAACTGCTGGTGATAGAGCCCAGTCCGATGCCAGTGAAGATTCTGCCACACCTCGGTTTTTTGTCTTTGACCACGGAGTGCTCATCTCAGGTGGCTTTACAACGTCGGTTCATCATCTTAGATGCCGCTGGGAATGGAGTGTAGACGAAATGAGAGGGAGGCAGAGAGAGGGACGTGGGAAAGAGGGATTTTGAAATATTTGGGAAAGAAAAATGAACTGAATAGAAGCCTTTCCAACGGTAATATCAAAAGCTCTGGAAACTGATTTGACAATTTACTGCAAACAAGACAGTCACAATATTTATCATCATACCACTGAAACTCAGTCACAACTTTTAAGTTTTGAGTGATGGAATCAATACTAAGAAACCAAGTCAAAAGCATTTTCTTTTCTGTAGTTTCCTCCATATTTAGATGATAAGTGATGGGAACTGAGTGATATAACTCAGATTCCATGTAATCCAAATAGGGAACCGGTTGAAAGGCTCACCAGCTGCTAAATGGAAAAGTAGAAAAACTTAATTTATTCTACTCCCCAGTCCCCTGTGATAAAATAAGTAGGAAAAATAAATTATTGTTAAAGTAGATAGAGCAGGAAAAGTAAGGTGAAAGCTGCATCAACCAGTGAAAGTAAACTACAACTATCGAATTAAAACTACATCAAGCAGGGAAAGTAAACTACATTTACCAATTATCGAATTATCAAAAACAAAAAAGTCTACTCTCTCTTTTTAGCTAAAGTACATGGCTACTAACACTAACAGCAAGAAAAATAAATTCATACTTGAGACTTTCATCAAATTATAAATTAAGATTTTTTTTTTTCACAGACAGATATTTATGTGTGTACAACCCAATCAATATATCATATATAGATCTAGATTAAATTAAGACTAAAAAAGAAAGGGTGGGGGGGAAGACTAGTAGAATCTCATACAAAAGAAAATTTGACATCAATTCCAATTCTACATCTTTGCCATTGTAGCACATGAATAGTTAATAGCATCAACTATGGAGCAGAAAACTGGGTGCAAAATTGTCATATATATATGTTATTGATCAATGAAACCTATTAATACATTAATTGACAAGATATATCTTAAAACATAAAACTTACTAATTTTGTATGCCTTTAATATATATATATATATATATATATATATATATATATATATATATATATATAGGATTTCTGCCATGGATTGCCACCATCTCCTTGATTCTTGTTGATTTTTAAATCTTCAAGATGGTTATCGTAGAATGTGTCTTCCTCATGAAATGTCCCTACATCATTAACTGTATGTGTGTGTGTATGTGTGTGTGTGTATATATATATACACACATGATTTCTACCATGGATTGCCATTATCTCCTTGATTCTTGTTGATTTTTAAATCTCCAAGATGGCTACTGCGGAATGTGTCTTCCTCATTAAATATCCCTACATCATTAATGGTCCATTTGGATTGAGGGAGAGAAAGGGGAGTAAAGTAAAGTAGAGTAAATTTGACCCAAAATTAACATATTTTTAGCCAACTTTACTCTACTTCTCTCCACTTCTTTCTCCAAATTTATGTTTGTAAAATATACTAAATGCGTTTATTGAAGATATTTGGCGTGCATGACAAACATTAAAAAATAAATAAACAAAAAGAAGAAAGAAGGTGTAAGTGCACAATTGCACCTGGACCTAGAGACAATTATGGGCTCAGACCCAACGAGCCTTAAACAATAAAATTTGTAGAGTGTGGGTTTGAAATCTACTTTAGAGGTACTGAGAACTTAATAACAAGCTAAGGTGTGAAGATACTTGTAAATAGTAAATGATAATTGCAAAGGGACCTCCGAGGACGTAAGCCGAGGACCACTTCTGTATTATTTCTCTTTCTCTCTTAAAGGTTACAATTCTTAATTTCTTTCTTGGTAACTGACCGATCCCCCCTTCTTTGGCCTTCACCCCCTTTAAATACTTCTTCTCTTGATGCTTTATCCACGTGTTGCTCAAATCCCCTCTCCCCTAGATATTTCCTCTCTTAGTGCTTTTGAATAATAACCAGAAGTTTCAGTCCTACTGTTCAGGGGTCATTTCCCCATTAATGCGGCCTGAGAAGTGGTTGCAGGGTCTTTAATGTGGAGGTAGCAGCCTTTTCCTAAGATATTTTTCTACCACCGATGCCTCTAGAGGGTACAGGGATCCCCCCTTTAACCAACAGTCTTCCTGGAGCTTTGTCTTGATCATTCTAGTGAGACTCCCAGTCCTCCGGGGTCTATCCGAGGAGAAACTCATCCTCGAATGTATCCTCGGACCCTCGGCGCATGGGCCGATTTATAATTTTAACAGGCCTTTTATCAAGAACAGGTTGGCCCTCCTTGTTAGAGCCCAAAGGCCCAAATGCCTGTTTGGGTCCTTTTACTCCTCACAGAAGGCATGTGATATAACATTAGGTTTTGACAAAAATATTAAGGAAAATTTTGCAAATACCACCCTAAGATTTTTAACGTGGTAATTTAGTCCTTAAATTGTTTTTTTTTAAACAATTAACCCCTCTACTCTATATTTCTAACAAATCAAGCCTTATATATATTAGCATTTTCCATCAAAGCCTAATAAATCTAATTGCGTGGTGTGCACATAATAACAACATTTTAAAGTTATTGATGACGTGATAAAAACTATATGCACATCATGTGATTGAATCCATTCATCTTTGACCCAAAAAAAAAAATACTAACAATGGGTTTGATGTGTCATAAGCGCTGTTGAGGAGGTTAACTATTCGAATTGAGAGTTCATACTCACATCAAAATCCAATGTTGAATGAAAACGATATCATTTTACCCACTCTCTCTTCAGTCCTCATCTATATTGTCAATACTATCATTTTCTCTCTACCATACATGTTCTACCCTCTCAGAGTAGTCTCTCTCTCTCTCTCTCTCTCTCTCTCTCTCTCTCTCTCTCTATTATAGAGAGAAAAAGACAAACCGTCCATGATAAAATAGTGATGTTTGGATGTCATAGGTACCAATAAAAATTTCCTCCCATAACTCAAATTGCTTCGTTAGTGATTTTTCATTAGAATAGATAGAGAGACTAGATTGTTATGCTTTGTAAAGTTTAGGGTTTAAATTGAAAAGTTTAAAAATTAGAATTTAATTTATCGGAGATTTACAAGGGACAAACTATGAGCCTAATTTTTGTCAAGTTAAATTAAAGGTAATATTTTTAAATAAAAAAAAGAAAAAAAAAAGAAGAAGAAGAAGATAGAAGATAGGTGTAACATTAACTTTTTTTCAATACTTCCAAGAATAACAATCTTATCTTATTGAAAATGAACTAACAATAAGACAAGCTAAAACTCAAAAAGGTAAACACTACTGTGCTTCGATGATCATTTGACTCACTCTACAAGTACAAGTTTTTATAAATGAGAAGAGTAAAGGTTGGGACTTAAGTGTTCAAAAGGAAGCTTCACATACACAATTAAAATAGACTTAAGTAAAAAGATTTCTCAGTTCAAAAAATAGACTTCAGAGGTAAATAAGAAATTTTTAATTTAGATTCAAATTCAAACCCCATAAACTTAGAGCACACATTTTAAAATCAATGGGAATATTAAAAATTCTCCACAGAAATCAAAACGAATATATAGTCCAAAATTCTCACCGTAATGGATAATCTATGAAAAGAAAAACTTATTTACAATTTCTTAAATTATTTAAAATAAAAAATATATATATATATACACACACACAATACATTAAGTACAATATATTAAGTTTCTTAGATAGATATAAATACGTGGACTATCAATTTTTAAAAAATCGAACACCAGAAATGATTATCAATTTGCAAAATGAAAGAATACAACTTTGGAATTTTCAAATTAAATCGATTTGGTTGGTTGGTCGAGTTGTCAACTGAAAAGGATAAACTTTTTGTTTGAAAAAAAAATTCCCATTTTTATTTTTGGACTGGTTAATGCAACCCCTTTGTCATGATGAAATTTGTCACCGATCATAAAAAATAAATAATTAAATAACAAGAGAGCATTCAACCTGTAATTTTATTTTCCCACAAAGAATCTGCTGCCCTTAAACCACCATTTCTACAGATTAACTTCTTCTTCTTTTTTAAGTAGCATATTTGCAAAAAGCCCAAAGAGGCAACAATTCATGGTGAATTGGGAAGCAGACCACTACAATATAAATATATACAATCTCACAATTAACATTTCAATTCAACACTATTTAAAAGAAAATTGGCTACAATTTTCCAATTATAATGTTGTTTTACAACTGCCTGAGTCCGGCTAAATTTATATGCATATCTACCTACACTTCATAAGCCGATGTAAATAACACTTGTATTACATCAACCTACTATTCCAGGAAAAAAAGAGGGAGGGGGGAGACAAAAACAAAAGTTACAAAACAGTACCTTTCTTTTTTCTCCCAAAAGATTATACTAAAAAATTCCACCCAAATATCATCCACACTAATTGGATAATGTTCCTAAGCTATTTCCTTTTTATGTTGCAATCTCATCAACCTCAGAGTTAAACACAAAACTTGGAAATGTTGTCGTTATGTCCCTGCATTCATTTCAAAATTTGTGAATTATAAAATGTCAGAACTTGGTGACTGATTTTTTGTATAAACAGGAGATAAATCATGTCATATATATACATGACAAATAATTTTCCTCATACCTCAAATAGGGGAGGGTCATGATCTTTAATAATGATGGATTCTTGACCACGAAATTATCCCACTCTGACTTGTCTATCTTCCCATCTTTGTCCACATCAGCATCCAAGAAAGTCTGAACACACATGAAGAGCTCAAAGGTAAACCATTTGTTCGTAAAATTGAAAGCGGTTTAAGTTTCATACCATCAAGAAAAGAGAATATGAACTAGAAACAGGGGAAAATACACAGCAAGACATATATCCTGCCCTATATATGTTCCCCTTCAATGGACCAGACATTCACCCCGACCAAAATAGTATCAACAGACAGAAAATAACTAAATTGTTAAACCTAGCTATTAAAAATATCTAGGCTTCAACACACTCTAGAGTGGGCTGATAATCTTTCCCCATGTGATTGTTTTTACTTCTTACTCTGGGACGTATGCAACAACTCACCTTATCAAGTATCATCTCAATGGTCTCGTCAGCCAACTTCATTTCAGATTCACATAGAAGTGCGATTAACATTTGCTTGACCTGCCAAAATCACATAAAATGAAGATGCCTACAAGGATGTTTCAATAAAAGAATACGAAATCAAAAAAATAAATTCTAGAAGTTTGGTCGAAACTTCTTTTCCAATTAGATATGTATTTGTACACCAGAAATAAGAAAATCAACTGACAAGGTGATGACCTCCCTGGACCTCATTTGATATTGGTAAAGAATTATTAATTTTGTAATTGTGCTTGGATTGCTATGTTGTATTCCTACAAGGAACGAAATTTTTTTTTTATCATAAGTGTAACCCATGTTATTTTGGAGATTGTAACAGGAAAGAAGGGAAAACTGACAAATCTACTTAAAGGGGTGGCTTTCTCTCTTGAGCATTTCAATAGAATCCCATCCCCACCTTTTCCAAGATCTTAACATAGGGTTGCAAACAAGATCATCACCAAACATAATATATGATCATGTCCTCTATACTATTTAATTTGGAAAGGGACAAACTATAAAGACATCCAATGTGGATTCACAAGAAAACACCAATAAGCTACATGCACATTAGGCCCTGATTGAACTCATACTCTCAACGTAAATCTCTTTTTTCCTTGATAGGTCAGTAACCAACCAAATCTGACCAAGCAAGAAGGAAAAAAAATTCTAGATGTAGTGATTTTCTCACCTAACAATTTGAATTACCATAGCAGAAAAGCAAAAGGGTCCTGAACTTGCATTAACAGGTATAAACAACAAGAAAATTTTTAAGCCACCAACATACCTCTTGTCGTTCAATATAGCCTGTATTATCCAAATCATAGAGCTTAAATGAAACTGCAAAATAAATCTAAATATTAGTTTTCATAACAGTCAAATATATGATACAACAAGGATATGCACAGCACTGTAGAAAACAACAGCACTACACTTTACAATTGAAGGTCAAAATACATCATATCCATGACTTACAATCAATCTTGTCTTCCTGAGGAGCATTGGGATGGAAGACATTAAGTGCTCTAACGAAGTCACCAAAATCAATGACTCCCTTCCTCTTAACATCAAACAGATCAAAGATCTGCATGTAAAATTATTCCAATCTCAAAACATACACAATTGATTGAAAGCTTCCATACATTGCATAACAAAGAAGAGAAAAAAAAAATTATGCCATAATGTTTCGATCAATATTAACCATAATTTTTTTCCTCTTTACCTCCATTAAACTCATCAAACGATTAACAAAATCACAGAAAATAATTAAAATGAGATTAATACAAATTTAAATAATTAATGTTTTCAGCAAAAGGCCAGCACTTACTTTTTTGTAATCACCACTTAAAAAAAATCATAAATACAAAAATATAAAAATATCTTATCCAAAAATTTAGAGAGTTTAGATTTGCATTAAATTCTAATTAATAGTTACCATCGGTTTAATACTAAGATATTGTTACAATATCCATCTAGACAAGTATATAATAAGGCAAAATGAAAAGATTTAATACCCGATTTGCAAAGAGATTCTCTTTCTTCCTGTTCTTGAAAAGTGCCAACTGAAATTCTTCCTGCATATATAACAAAGTCAATGTCACATACTGATTTAAAATCTGTACAATCACATTTCCAAATCTATATAGATGTGTACTAAACATAGAAATGGACAAGTACAACAAATGTCATCCCAAAAAATAACATGCATATCTGTAACTTAGAAACTGAATAGGTTAAATGTGAGGCTATAAACTCAGGTAGAGAGAGAGAGTATTATCAGAAAATTAAAATTTGGAAGCAATATTATAAAAGCTAAGTTCCTTCATCATCACCACCATCATGGGATAGGATATATATGCATGAAGCCACACTCAAAGGGGCCATGGCTCAGCTTAAAAAAAAAAAAACATGGATGATCAATCACATAAACAGAGTCACAGACAGCACATGCCCTTGCAATCTGAACATGGACGCAGAAGCATAGAAGAAGCCTTATGTTTTTTTAGAAAAATAAAAAAAATACACACAAAGAAGTGAATACCTTTATGTATTTTTTTTCTTCTCTCTCTCACTTTTTTCTCTTAGAGGGCGTTTGGATTCAGCGGCTGCGTTTCCACGTTTCAGTTTTCACGTTTTGCTTTTTCTTTTCTTTTTTTCTTTTTCTTTTTTTTTTTTCTTTTTTGCAGAGGGGGACATGTGCGCAGTGCGGCACTGTGCGCGCACTGTTCATGTACTTTTTCATCAATTTTTTATTAAAAATGGGTCCCGCATCACTATTCACACATTTAAAAATTATTTTGCTACAGTGTTTTCAGTTTTCAGTTTTCAGCAATAAGTTCTATCCAAACGGACCATTAGTGGTAAGTTATACATGCACCCAACGGATTTTGAATCCATGATCTCACTTAATGGGACTTGCTAATATTTCTTAGAACAAAATATAAAAAGAAACCAAGGAAATTCAGATAGAAGCAACATGGTAGGAAATGCAACTTGATAAGCAAACTGTTGAAGAGAAGAAGCCTTGGTTTAAGCACAAACATACCTTGTTTATCAACCCATCATCAATTACAGAACTGCTAATGCTCTTGTAAAGCTCAAAAAGTGCTTCAACTTCACTTACAGTAACTGGGAAATAAAAAGGGCACACAAGATGAAAAAATTAAAACTAGAAAGAGAGATTTGTGAGAATGTACAATAAATAGAATATATATTTATATTTATATGTTACACAGACCCAATGCTTCTTGAACTCACAACCTCACCCTTCACCCCAATATCATTATATTGATACTCAAAGAAAGAAGAATAATATTGAGATGGACAAAATACTTTTCAGCCCTCATTATTATCTAAATTCAAAGGTTAGTCTTAGAGTAAAGGCAGACAAGTCAGTTGTCATTCCTTCGCTCATTTACGATGTGTACCAGGCATTTCCCATTTACAGATAACTATTATTGAATGTACTAAGTTATCCATTGAGCCTATGACGTATCCAAGACAAGACAGGTTACATACAAGACTTGTAAATGGAGGTTCTTTCTTTGTACAGTCTTCCTTGCCCAAGCTGGATTAAAATGAAGTTCAAAGGTTTTGGCATAGCCAATTATGAATGTGTATGCCAACCAACTTTTTGAGCTTCTCTGGCATTACAAGACCCCCAAGGATGATATATAACTGGTATAGCAGTTACATCATGCAGGGATTTATCTATTCTTTCTAGCAAATTATCTTTTCTTAGGAGAGATTTCATAAATTATAACATAAAGTCCAATAAGATGTGACCAACACTATAATCACAACCTTTAGAGAAATCAGAGTCTACAATTGCAAAATACATGGGACTTATGCTTGACCTCAATTATTAAAATAGTAAAAGAAGCAACTTACAAGCAGTTTGTGAAGCAAGAACAATTGGGTCCTCATGTCCTGGAACCTGTCTTCTTCCAGTAGACTGAAGACAGCCCATTTACGGAAGAAGATGGCGGAGGAAGCAGAGCCCTTGAAAACAAGCGCCTAGGCTTCACTACAATATATCAGCAAAACCATCTTAACCTTGCAATTACAAATCCAAATTCAAAGACCGCCATGCAGAAAACAATTAGTATTAAATAAATCCCAATTTAAAATTAAATGCAAAAAAAAAAAAAAAAAAATCATTGAAATTTTCCACCACATGAATCAATTAAAATTTGATTGATTCATTGTTTGATCCAAGAATTCAGTATAACCATTCAAATGAGTCTTCCATGAAAAAATTGAACTCTCTAAAACCGTTTCCTTGAATGAAAAATTAGAGGAAAATAAAATTAGTAAATGATAAATAAAGCTTTCCAACAACATCATTCTCTACAACATTTAATTCCTCAAAAACTGAAGGAAGAAAGTAAAAAAAGGAAAGATTTTTATTTTTAATTCGTCACCAAAAAAAAAAAAAACACCTTTAGCCCGGCCAAATAAAACAGATCCAAGATTTACGCATAAAGATTTTATTTTCCATGATAAACCTTCATTTTCTCAGCAATCAAACAGAGACTTATAATAAAAGACCCAAAATCTAAACTTGCAAGAACACACCATATTCTTCCATTTTCACCAACCCAGAGAATAATAATAAATAAGCATCAAAACCCCATCATCCAAATCCAAAACACATTACATTTTCCATCAATTTCTCAGCTAACAAACACAGAATTACAACAACAAACAACACCCAAAACCTCAAATTAAAATCCATGCAAAACCCATGTCATGATTTTTTTTTTTTTTTGTTAAAAGAAAAAGGAAGGAAGAGAAACTCACCGACCAACAAAAATTGGCCGAAGAACCGTAATCGAAGAGAGAGAGCTATATAAAAAGAAATAGCGGGCACAGAATTGAAGACGAGAAACAAACCAGAGAGATAGAGATAGAGATGGAGGGCTGAGATTGAGTTTGAGGGAGCGAAGAAACCGAGAAACTCACGGCTGATTTATTTGAGGAGCTGTCTAAAAATAAAAACATAAACAAAAAACTCTAAGCTCTCTCTCTCTCTCTCTCTCTCTGTGTCTCTAAAAACAAGAGAAGTCTGTTGCGAAGTTAGAAACGACACTGCGAGTCTCTGAGAAAATATAGGGAGTGGATGTGGGTGAGGGTGCGTGGCCTTCACGTTCTACTTCTGCGCGTGCAAAACGGAAAATTATAACAAAACATTAAGCTTTGGCATTTCAGAATATTCCCTTTTAGAAACTATCATAACGGGAATTCGTTACCATCTTACCATAATTTTTTTTTTTTTTTTTTTTTTTAGGATCTACCTTAATCATATAAATAAATAAATAAATTTTTTTTTTTTTTTGGTCGGCAACCCCTCTCCAGTTCTATTTTCTAGTCAATTGTTTCTCAAAAAAAAAAAAATTAATTCTAGCCAATAATTCAGCGGCCAAAAATTAGTATTTTATTTTAATAGATAACCTTTCTATCAAAAGAAAAAAACAAAATTATTAGATAAAACTTTGTTGGTCCATTAGGAGACATTTGAGGAATTGACAATAAATTTGAAAGACGTTTCACTATTATAAAATTTTAGAATTTAGAGGTTCTTAAGTTTCATCTACCTGCGACTCTTTACACGTGTCATAAGTAAAAATGAAATAGTGTAACCAAAATGACGTAAAACTATTCTTATATTTAAAAAATTGTTTGGTTAATGGCTGTGTCTAATGTATTTGTTAACTATTAATTATTGAGCATTTTCGAAATATTAGAAATGTGTGTTCTTCTCTTTCACATAACTGTGGATTTCACTAATTAAATTTATGGTAGAATCTATAATTTATGTAAAAAGAGAAAGTACACATTTATAGCACTTTTAAAGTATTCAATAATTTTCTTTAATGTACTATTCTAGAAAAGTTTCAATACAGCATCCATTGAAAATATAAAAAAACTGAAAAAAAATATCAGTTAAATTTTTTTCCAAAAAAAGTTTATAAAAAAATATTTCTTAAATTAATGGACTTAAGAAATCTGTTATATTTTCCCTTTAAAAATATATATTAAAAAACTAAAACTTTTTTTAGAAGAATAGCTTATATACCTTCTTTTTTTAAAAAAAAAAAAAAATAGGGGAAATGGCTTATATAGCTTGATTAGTCATACAAATAAAGAAATGTAACTTGCACCTAAAATAAAACTAAATTCGGACTTATTGTCACAGGATGTGCAAAAGTGCCTGGCTTTAAAATAATTCTCTTGCACACTACTTTATTGCAGTGTTAACCTTAGCCATTTGATTTTTAAATCACTATATAGTACATATAATTTCCTTTTCCTATAAAAAAATTCTTTTGCAGTAACAATCATTATTTATTGGGTTTCTAATGAACTCTTAAAATAACTGCATGGGTGGGTAAGCTAAGATAAGTAGCAAGAAACTTAATGTCAACTTGTCAAGTTTATATAACATGGCTACAATTTTTTGATATGGACAAAATTTGACTACAAATTTAGTTGTATTCCATAGTTAAAACTCTCACTAAAAAAATTAACATAACTATTTATTTCGAAAATCTACTCATTGGATGACATGTGTTTTATGTTTTTAACTTGGATGTTAAATGTTGTTTAAATCGAATGTTGTTTACTATTTGATCTATAAATTTATTTTTTATATAGAATTCTATATTACAAAAACTTTAAATTTAAATATTTAATTATAACATAGCTATTGATTTTAGATATTTTGAAAATTTTGTAAGCATAGAGAATATAAGAAGAAAATATATTTCAATGGTAGATTTGTCAAAATTTATATCTAATAAAAAGATATTGAATGGAGTTGAACTTGAAGCCATTAGCTGCAACCAAATTTGTAACCAATTTTTTTTTTTTTATAAATATATAAGAACAATTGAAGATCTTATACGTGGAAGATAAGGCATACAACTTGTTTATAAGATTGAATGAATCATATTATTAAAATAGACATATATAATCTTATAAACTATTGTGGGAGGAGATTCATTAATTTTTTAAAATTCATTTGCTAAGGGTTACAAATAAATTAATCACATAATACAGACTACACACTACACAGTGAAGATTCCTCCCTATATGAACTTATAATTTTTTAGAATTCATTTCAGCTTGTGAAGGGTTATAATTACAAATAAATTAATCACCAAATACAGACAAAGTAGGTCTTGTAAAAACTAAAAGCCCAATATAAACTATAAAGCTATAAAAATTAAGTGGAATGCTATTATCACTAGCTTCACACGCTAGAATGTGATGTCATTTTCTCATTTACTAAATTTCCCCTAGCTTGTATCTTAGGCAATCTTAGCTATATATTATTTCAAAATATTTCTTTCAACATTTCAAATATCTTTTCCGTGTTTATCCAAAAAAACCTAGTTTCACTTTATTTACTTCAACCTTCCTTACTTATATTTTCACCAATTAGCATACTAAGTAGATTTTTTTTTTTGGAAACACTAAGATTTAAATTTAGGATAATTAATTACTCTTTATTATTAAGATAAGATACCAATAATTTTTTTTCCTAGACAGGTTTGTTCAGAATCCCTTAATTGACGATAAGTACAAAATTATTGAGTACTTTAATTAGTTCTAAACCAATGTTCAGCCATGCCTTTATGTGCATGAGTAATGATATATCATTTGGTCCTGGCTTATGATTTCATTTTTAACTTTATTCTTTCCTTGTAACTACAATGCAAGGATCCAACATAGGTTATGCAGATTCTAGAGGAAGGAGTCCATTTTATCAAAAGCATTAACTTTGTAAATTACTATCATTTTGTTTCTAAGACCATGAGAATGGGCGGTAGTTAACAAAAGCATAAGCTTTCTAAACTGTGCTTCAACAGAATGGAATTTTTAATGTCTCTAACTCTCCACACCTTTAAGGGCCTTTATAAGATGGTAAAAATAATCATAAACATTGCTTTCATGAGCCCACTTGTGATCAAATGCTCTTACAGCTGGAATACCCTAGAATTCATATTTTTAAAGAAAAGAAGCCTCTATATTAATTTTGTGATTGGTGCAATCCTCAAGATTGAAGAAAAGGACTTGATATACTTTGCTTGGCCACAAATGATGCTTGACTTGCCAATATATTTGGACAAAATGTGTAGAATAAAATGTCACAAGATCCAAAGAATCTTAAACGACAAGATCTAACAAAAATGTCTTCGTTTTTCACGTGTTCTCTCCAACTTGTTTGTGTTTGACACATTTAAGTTAGTAGCTTGAATTGATGCAGGGAAAATTTTTTATTTTCAATATCGATATGACTGAGGAAGCTTACAACTCATCACATGCCCTTGTTTGGTTACAGAGGATTGTACCATGTTACCTCTGCATGGATATAGATGTAGGCAACATGTGAAAAAAGGTTTGAAAAGCAGAAAAGATGTTCCATTATTTGTGGAGCATAGAACACTTCACAAATCGACAACGTACAACAATCATAAATGTTTTTCCCAACTTTGTTGACGATGATCTATTAACAACCTCCTATGGTAGGGTTTAGAGTTTGTATCTTATATACCCATCCCGATGTTATATTTGTCGTGAATCAAGTGTGTCAATTTATGCATTAATTATGGTGTTCACATTGATTGGATCACTATTAATGAAATTTTTGTAATTTTGTTGTCTCAAACACGCTCACACATTACCATGACCTTCTCTTCCAATTTGGTCCAATTTGCCTTGAGACCTATTTTGATGCTAATTTTATATCCAAACATAGATTTAAATTCTATCATATCTCTTAAAGTGCCAAAATGCACACAACGGTATTCCGGCTCAAATATTGAAGGAGAATACCGTTAAATGGCACTCACATTTGCCTTGGCTTCTCTTTTAAGATATGCATATTTTCCTCCATCAACCTCCATTCATTTAGTGTGATAACACCAATTAAATGCCTCTTTACTCTAACTCAATTTTTCATGCACGCATGAAGCACTCGGAAGTTGACTATCTTGATGTCTGAAAGTAGTTTGTGCTTAAAGAGCTCACCATTTGTTACCTCAACACTAAGGACCAAATTGCTGATGTGTTTTCAAAAGCTATATGTCACAAGGGCTTGGGGGCGGAGTGTCTGACCTATTAGCTTAAGGAAGCAATCATGAAAATTCCATAAAAGAGGGTAATAGTCATGGATTGAGCTAATCTCACCAAAATAGGTAAACAGTCAACTACCATTATTCTTGGATGGATCCAAGGAAGACAAAACTGAACTCAAGACTATTTATTTGTACCATAATTAGTGATGAAGCTAGGATTTCTATTGAGGGGGGGGGGGGGGCAAAAGTATGAACCAAATTTATTTTTTATTACAATCAAAATTAGTATCCATTTAATTAATAACAAAATATCAACAATTAAAAAATACAAAATAACTATATATTTGTACTTTTTAATGCAATTATCTATCAAAATGAAATTCAACGTTCTTTTCAATCTCATAAATCATAATAATTAATTAATTCCGTCCTAAATGTCACTAAAATTTCCATTTCAATGTATAAATCAAAGAGTGTGTTAAAAAACCATCTTCAATTAGTGTACAAAATCAAAGAATCTATTTGAATATCATCTTCCACTTTGTGTTGTGAACCCAATTTTAATAATTTTCATGGTTGAAAATACCCATTTCATAGCTGTAGTGGAAATAGAAAGATTAATTAAAAGTATAACTGATTCTCAACAAAAAAAAAAATTAAAAGCATAACCATACAACCACTCTATGAATTAAATAAATTGGTAAGCTACTAATTTTTTAGTCCTTACTAGTTATTGAAAAAATTAAAAAATATTTAACAATTTTTGGAATCTAAATGTAAACCACAGTATTATCATAATGGTGAAATTCTATTTTTCAATGGTAGTTTTTCATAATTTATGAATCTTACTACTAATACTTGTTTAAGCATAAAAAATATCTAATCGATATTAATGCTCAATTGTAAAGTCAATTTTCTAACGATAAATATTTTAAAAAATCCACTAGGTGGAATCAACCAACTGAATAACTTCCAAATCTCAAAGTTGTCCCAAACTTTTAATATTGGATCCCAAATAAGCAAACAACCAAAATGTCTTACCAATATTTTTTGTTTTTCATCAAAGTTTTTTTTTTTAATGGATTTATTTTTGTTTTGTTGGTAAAAAGTAAAGGGTTTTTTTTCTTAAAGGGACCACCAAAATCTTCATTAATTTCTTATATGACCATTTTAATTAATTTTGAGGTTTTTTGGGGTTAGATGACTATTTTAATTTTTGTGTTTTCAATTTTGGAGGGGTCATACGAATTTTTTAATAAAAAAACTCAAAAATCCACGGACCTTGGTCTAAAAAATACCTCCGTTGTTATGTTTGATGGCTTGGATTATTTTGTGCAACACGTCGCTTGGGATAATTGCCCATTGAATTCCCAGCCGGCCTTAGATATCCAACTTCAATTTGGAATTGATGTCTGGACCACACCTACTCAATGTATATTGACTGGTTTGGAATAGTAGCAAAGTAGATATACTTGGCATTTAGAGTTCTACTTGAAGTAGACTTTGTCTTTACTTGGATTAGTATTTTGCACGTGAACGTAAGAGAATACAATTCTGGTTCTTGAATGACTTAGGTGGTGTTTGGAAAAGGAGTTTGAGTTAAGTGTTTTTGATATACGTGTGGTGAAAATGTGTGTGAAAATGTGTGTAATATTATTTAAAATGTGAAAATGTGAGTTAGAACTCACTCACCAAACAGGGCCTTATATCTTTGCCGACTTGATATCCTATATAAGGAGTGTGTTGCGGCAATTGAAGAGTGTGGAAATAGAAAGTTTGGCTGGTACATATATACAATAGTTCTCTAGTTTAGAATAGTGTAAGGTTTTCTCTATTTTTTGTATTTGCGAGATAGATAATGGGTGTATTGGGGTTTAGGTTATTGTGAGAATACTGATGCACCAACTTGTATATCTTCATATTTGATTAGTGAAATTCCTTGATTAGTGGAATTCCTTGGTGTTCTTTCATTTGTGTGTGTTTGTTTATTTTCAAATTTTGAGTTTGCTTCACTTCTATTATTTATTTCTTGGAAATCTTTCTATAGTCCTAATATTTTTACAATCAATATTGAAGTGGGAGTGCTATTTGGAGGCGCTTTCCTGCAACTTCCATCCCTACCCATGATAAACTATTACTTAATTGCCTCAATATCTTAAGATTAGAAAGAATGAATTTAATTTTAATCACCATTATTAATTAAACGTACTATTATGTTTTCACTCCCACTCAATCTCCATGTGGACCATGTCAGTCACATTTTATAGTAACATATTACCAGAATTTTATTAGGCAGAGAAATTGCTAAAAATAAATGACATAAAAAATAAATCATTTAAATTTAAATTTTATAAAAAAGAAGAAAAAGAATAATGAAATCGACTTTTTAGTCTGATGATTACCGAGCCCTTAGAAATAAAAGTTTCCCAGGTATTATGTAAACTTTTTCAATAATTTTTCAATATTAGAAACCACTTTTCTGACCAAAAAAGGAAAAAGAAAATTGTAACTACTATATAACCTGAGTACAAATAGGTTCGATATACCTAGTTTAATTCCGATGTCAAGAAATTTAAGCTGAAGCCTGAAGAGGGCTACTTGATTGCTTCAAAGAATGCCAGTCAATCTGAACAGTGAACATAAATGCCAGGGATGTATAAAGATTATACATCACCTCTGCTAATTTTTCACAGAAAAATTCGCATATGTTTCACACGCTCACTTCACTGGCCGCCAGTACCACAACACAAAAAATTGACTCTAAAGGTTTGAAAATTTCGGTTCTGTAAGACTTAAGAACCAAAAGTGTCAAATGTGGAAAATAAACCTCAATTTCTGACTTGATGAAGGAGTAGGTATATTGTGTTTCAGGTGTATATAATAAAAATTTATATCATGTGAGGTTTATAGGTGTATAAGACCCACAAGTTGTGATAGATTTGCTACTTACACCTGAAACACAATTTACTTATTTTTTTTACAGTGCAAATTACTCCGATTGTCTTTTTGTTTGACTTTGAATTCTTACAAATTCCTCATTCAACACGCATGCATGCTATAAATTTCTTTTGAAATATTTGATAAAATTTTATTTTTATAAACAATTTATAATACTCATTAAGTTATAATATTTGAGAAGTAAGGGTCCGTTTGGTAAGAGATCTTTGGTACCATTGTTGTTGTTTTATAAAAATACGTGTGGGTAAAAAGTGCGTGAAAATACGAGTAATATTGTTTAAATACTGAAAATTGTTATTTAAACAACAATAACAAACACCCCCTAAGTTTCAGTTACTTACATGTCATTGGAAATATAAATATAAATTTAAGATTAATAAATTTAAAATATGAACATATTTAATATTGTTTGCATAAATAGGTAAATGTTTATTTACTTTTTTAATTTAAGAACAAAATTATTCTTTTTATATTTTTTAATATTAATTTTTGTTATATTTTGTTAAAGTTTGTTTTATTCTCTGCAAATTTGTCAAGTGACATATATTATATATTGATTGGTTTATATAATATAAACCTCAATTCTTGACTTGACGAAGAATGTATGTTGTGTTTCAAATGTATGTAATGAAAAATTTAATCATGTGAGTTTTATCAGTATATAAGGTCAACAAGTTGTGATAAATTCGCTGCTTCATCCTAAAACACAATTTACTTTCTTTTTTTTTTTACTGTGCAAATTGCTCCAATTGTCTTTTTGTTTGACTTTGATTTCTTACGAATTCCCATTCAACACGCATGTATGCTATAAATTTCTTTTGAAATATTTGATATTTTTATAATACATTAAATTATAATATTTAAGAAATAAGTTTCAGTTACTTACATGTCATTGGAAATATCCCTTTCAAAAAAAAAAAACTTGTCATTGGAAATATAAATATAAATTTAAGATTAATAAATTTAGAATATAAACATATTGTAATATTGTTTGCTTAAATAGGTAAATGTTTATTTACTTTTTTAATTTAAGAACAAAATTATTCTTTTTATATTTTTTAATATTAATTTTTTGGGTAAATTCCAAAAACCTACCCTAAGGTTTGACTTAATGCCAACTAGGTCCAACACATTTCAAAACAAACTAATTTGATCCTTAAAGTCAATTTTTTCCCTGGACAGTCTGGACACCGTTAGCCACATTAGTAGACCATTTTCACTGTGACTCTCTTCTCTGTTAGACTGTTAGTCTCTTCTCTCTTCTCCTTCCCTCACCTCATATTTGTCATAGCCACAGGCAAAACAACAACCCAATTCTACTCATACCAAAACTCAGCTAAATCCACCACAACAACAAACCCAAATCCAAAAAACCAAACCCACCACCATAGCAAAACGACCGCCATAGTGGAACCCACAACCACCCCCACCCCCACAACAAATCCAACCCCATATCAAAGCCCACCACCACTGAAAACCCCACTAACCACAATATCCAATTAACCCACAACAAATCTAAACCCATATCAAAACCCACCACCACTAGCCACAAAACCCAAACAAACGACAACAAACCCACCACCACCACAGCAAAACCACCACATATTGGTACCCATAACCACCACCGAAAACCCAAATCCCAAAAACCCATAGCAAATCGAAACCACCATTGGCAACCCACAACCAAGCCAAACCACCAGTCCACACACCACTTCCTTTGCTTGAGAGAGAAGAGATAGCTAACCCAAACCACCAACCCATCAAGGGTTAATTTGGCCAAGCAAAAAAAGAAAGAAAAGAAAATAGAACAAGCAAAGGAAAAAGAAAATAGAAAAGGAAAGTGAGAGAGAGAGAGAACCATCGTGGAGCTCGCAACAACTATGGCTTGCTGGCGGTAGCCATGAGATTTTGGGGGATTAGAGTTTAGGGTTAGGGAAAGGATGAGAAAAGGATAAAATGAGAGATCAAAGGAGAGAGTGTTGAGAGACTCAAATGACTAACAGACTTAAACGGTGTGTAGGGACAAAATTGGGCATAAGGACTAAATTTGTTAATTTTGAAAAATTTTAAACTTGATTGGTATTAGCTCAAACCTCACGGGTGGTTTGTGTAATTTATCCTAATTTTTTTTGTTATATTTTATTAAAATTTGTTATATATAGATTGGTTATATATATATGTGTAAAATTCCTTCTTAGAAACTTAAATCACAGTCATTGCCCTTACACTTCATAAGCACCTGTACTTATAGAGTGATCATCGCATAAAAAATGTGTTATAACAATATTATATTATTGATTGATGTTCAACCCATTTAGCCATCCCTCGTCACATCAAAATATTTTCTGATAGTGACGTTATTACAAGGTGACGATACATGAAGAAGGTGACGGAAGTTCACTTACATATTGAATGCGCGTCAAGAAGCTGACGACAATACGCTGTCCGTCAACTACTGTCACTAACACCTCTTTAGCATTCATAGCCATGCCCCTTATGCAACAACGTTAGGGTGACGGATCACGTGGACGAGTCAGGGGTGACGACCTTGACTGTGAGGTCTGGCTGATGTCCTTGGCTGACGGACCACGTTGACGTACGTAAGCCGACGACGGTATAGGAGTTACGCGTGGGCTGACGACCTTGGCAGGTGAAGGCCGAAGGAATAATCCAACTTTCATTTTTAGCCTATCTGGACCTCTGCTTATGTGAATATAAGGAAAGTCCTTGCGCTACGCGTTCGACTTAGTTAAGGAGATTCCCATAAGGAAAGGGCTCAATACAATAGACAAAGATCCGTGAATTACTCTTTTAAAAAGGAAAGTACATCTTCACCTGGGCGCAAATTTCGGCCACACACCACTATATATACCCCAAGGCCCTCATGACCCAAAGGTACGCACAATTACCTCAACTACGGCACTCTAGGGTTGTTTAAAAGATTCTAACTTGATCGTCGGAGGGTCTTTGGCCGGCACCACACCGGTGCTCTCGTCGATCACCTACTTTTTTCCTTCGCGGTGTTGCTTCAAATCGGGAAAGTACTAGCGGCTTCTTGTTGATCTTTTAGGCATCATCGGTTGGCGCCGTACGTGGGAAGCGTCAAGCATTTAGCCTTGCTCTATTCCCGAGACAAAAAGTTGTATGGTACTCACTCGATCGATGGCAACGATCCAACAACCAAGGCGACGAACCGCATGCCACGGCGCTAGAAAGGCAAGTTCGGACGGCGTGCCGCTGTCGAGCGCCTTACTAAACGAGAACCACGACTTAGAAGAGCAACTACGGCGGATGACGGCGCACCAAAGTGCGCCGGGGAGGACCAGGAAGTAGCGAGCCGGAGGAGGAATGCCGTCGAGCTGAAGGTAATCTTGCACCGACAAGGCTGGAGCGGCCGGAGACAAACCCGCCATCCGCCTCGGACTCCTGCCACCTCATATCACGGCCGAGATGCGGGAGATGAGGGAGCGCATGGATGCAATGATGAACGCCCTTAAGGGACGGGTATCCGGCAATGCGGGACGACCTAGTCCATAGAACGGATTCACCATTCACGGCGTTGGTGAACTCATACCCCGTCCCTTCAAAGTTTAAAATGCCCCATGTGGAAAACTATGACGGATCCAAGGACCCGCTGGACCACTGGAGTCTTTCGAACACTAATGCATCTTCGGGGTGTACGGACGAAATCATGTGCAGGGCTTTCCTCACCACCTTGAAAGGGCCTGCGAGGGATTGGTACAGCAGGTTGACGCCTAATTCCATCGGCACTTTTAAGGAATTAGGTGCACAGTTTGTATCGCACTTCATTGGAAGTCACCGACGCAAGAGGTCTATTGCATGTATATTGGGAATTAAACAACGAGAAGGTGAGACATTAAGGTCTTATATAGCCCGCTTTAACAAGGAATCCCTCTCGATAGACGAGGCGGACGACAAGACACTTGTGGCAGCGTTCATGAACGGGTTACAAGAGGGTAAGTTCTTGTTCTCTCTATGCAAGAACGACCCAAAGACTATGTCCGACGTATACTACAGGGCGACAAAGTATATGAACGCGGAGGATGCCTTGCTGGCCAGGGATGACTACAAACCCAGAAAAAGGGAGAGACAGGAAGATACGAAACCCGATAATGGACAAAAGAGGGGAGAACCGAGAGGGACGAGATGATCGACGACCTAAGCCGCCTACGGGAAGGTACACGAACTTCACTCCCCGAATACGCCCATCGACCGGGTATTGATGCGGATTAAAGACGAGGAAAACTTGGCCTTCCTGGAAAAGCGAAGGGAGATCCCAACGGGAGACCAAGGGATAAATACGCCGATTTCATCAAGACCACGGCCATGACACCGCCGATTGCTACGACTGAAACGGCAAATAGAAGCCCTCATTAGGCGAGGGAGGTTACAAAGGTTCGTCACCAAAGAGAGGGCGAACCCGCCACAAAATCAAGCCCCTCGGCAAGATAATGATCGCCCCAGGCAACCAATAAGAGACATACGGATGATTGTAGGAGGCACCGCGAGGGCCGGATCTTCCAAGAAAGCCCGAAAGGCATACATCAGAACGATCCAGAACGTCCAGTCGGCAAGTCCTGCGCTTGGAAGGTCACGGATTGGAAATCCCCCCATTGAATTCTCGGAAGTAGACGCCCAGCGCCTTCACCATCCCCACGACGACGCTTTGGTCGTCACCATACGGGCGAGGAGACTACAACATACACCGAGTTCTCGTAGACAACGGTAGTTCAGCAGACATCCTTTACTATCCTGCTTTTCAACAGATGCGAATTGAAAGGGAGCGACTAATTCCGGTTAATGCCCCACTCATTGGCTTTGGAGGGGCGAGAGTACATCCACTTGGCACTGTCACTCTAGCGGTAACCGTTGGAGACTACCCACAGCAGGTCACCGGAACATAACATTCTGGTAGTCGATTGCTCGTCAGCCTACAATGCCATCATAGGACGTCCAACCCTTAACTCATGGAAAGCCGTAACCTCGACATACCATTTGATGATAAAATTCCCTACTGATCATGGAATTGGAGAATTGAGAGGAGATCAGGAATCCGCACGGGAATGTTACGTAGCCATGATGGAGATGGACAATCACATCCAAGCCATGAACATAGAAGAACGTCGGGTGGCGACAGAGCCCGTCGAGAGGCTCGAAGACGTACATCTCGACGAAGCCTACCGGAGCGAACAACAAAGGTCGGAACCACGGCCGACCCGGCGGTACGCCGAAGCTCGCAACTTTCTTGAAAGAAAACAAAGATGTGTTTGCATGGAGCCACGAAGACATGCCGGGAATCGACCCGTCGGTCATGGTGCACAGGTTGAACGTATCGCCATCTTTTCCGCCCGTCCGACAGAAGAAAAGAACCTTTGCCCAAGAAAGAGATCAAGCAATAGCGGAAGAAGTCCGCAAACTGCAAGAAGCCGGATTTATCAGGGAAGTGTATTACCCCGATTGGTTGGCGAACGTCGTAATGGTCAAAAAGAACAACGGGAAATGGAGGATGTGCGTTGACTTCACAGACTTGAACAAAGCATGCCCCAAAGATAGCTACCCCCTCCCGCGGGTCGACGTCTGGTGGATTCTACGGCCAAGCATCGGTTGCTAAGCTTCATGGACGCGTTCTCGGGTATAACCGGATCCGAATGGATGAGGCCGATCAAGAGAAGACTTCGTTCGTAACAAGCCAAGGCCTTTTTTGCTACAAGGTCATGCCCTTCGGCACGAAAAACGCGGGCGCTACCTATCGAGGCTCATGAACAAGATGTTTGCGCGGCAGATTGGAAGGAACGTCCAGGTGTATGTCGACGACATGCTAGTCAAAAGCCAAGAGGAAGAAGCTCATATGGATGATCTCAAGGAAACATTCGATACTCTTCGCTCCTACAACATGAAGCTCAACCCAAGCAAGTGTGCCTTTGGAGTGACGGCAGGAAAGTTCTTGGGATTCATGGTATCCCAAAGAGGGATCGAGGCCAACCCGGACAAGATTCGGGCCATAATGGGGATGGCCCCTCCTAAAAATATCAAGGAAGTACAAAGCCTCGATGGTAGGGTCGCCGCGCTCGGCGGGTTTGTGTCGAAGGCTGCGGACGGATGTCTACCCTTTTTCCGAACATTGAAAAAGTCCTTTGAATGGACTGCCGAGTGTCAACAAGCATTCGAAGATTTAAAGGCCTACCTCTCTTCCCCACCATTGCTAAGCCCCTCGCAACCAGGAGAAGAACTGTTCCTCTATCTGGCCGTTTCCCCAGCAGCCGTCAGTGCGGCCCTAATTAGAGAAGACGATAAGGTCCAGCGACCCGTGTACTATGCGAGCAAGGCATTGCACGGCGCAGAAGAGATATCCCCCCATGGAGAAACTCGCCTTCGCTTTGGTTACAGCGGCCCGTAAGCTCAAGCCATATTTTCAAGCCCATACAATTGTCGTCCTAACTGACAAGCCTTTGCGGCGGGCAATGGGCAGCCCCGCGGCTGCCGGACGGATGGCGCTGTGGTCCGTAGAGCTAAGTGAATTTGATATACAATATCGCCCCCGCGTCGCCATCAAGGGACAAGCGGTGGCTGACTTCATTGCTGAGTTCACCAACGCAGAAGGCGAAGAGGAAAAGACTCCCCAATGGGGCATTTTCAACGACGGATCATCCAACAAGAAGGCTGGCGGGGTAGGGGTCGTGCTTAACTCTCCGGAAGGCGACGAGCTAAAATGCATGATTCGCCTCGACTTTCCTACAACTAACAATGAAGGCGAGTATGAAGCCACGATAGCGAGGTCTAGACCTTGCTCAAGTTGCGAGGGCCACGAATGTGGTTGTTCATTGCGACTCCCAAGTCGTCACCGACGGAGTAAATGGCGAGTACGAGTGCAAGGGGAAAGAATGAAGAGGTACTGGGAGCAAGCAAAAAAGAGGGTGGACGGACTGCAAGCCAAAATAGTCCAAATTCCAAGAGGAGAAAACGAACATGCCGACCGACTTTCCAAAGCCGCATCTGCGGAAACCATGACCCCCATCGACAAGGTACTTTCTTTCATTCAGTCCTCACCATTAATTGACGTTGTACGTGTACGAAATTGGTTCCGAAAACAATTGGACCACGCCCTTGATCTCCTACCTAAAAGATGGCACGTTACACGATGAAAAGGATGCCGCCGGGAAGTTGAAGGTCCGGTACGCACGGTTTGTCTTGATAAAGGACGTTCTCTACAAAAGGGGCTTTTCTCGACCATATCTAAGGTGCGTAGGCCCCGAAGAAGCAGACTATGTGATGAGAGAAGTACACGAGGGGATATGCGGCAACCACTCTGGATCACGGTCGTTGGTACAAAAGGCCGATCCGGGCCGGGTACTATTGGCCAACAATGCAAAATGACGCCCGAGGTTTATGTGAGAGCTTGCGACAAGTGTCAAAGGTTCGGCAACATCATTCGGCAACCGGCGGAAGAATTGACCCCCATGCGCCCCATGGCCATTCGCCCAATGGGGGTTGGACATCATGGGACCATTCCCGATGGCGGCAAGGCGGTGAAGTTCCTCGTCGTCGGCATCGATTACTTCACCAAATGGGTTGAAGTGAAGCCCTAGCCACAATTGCGAAAAGAACATAAGGGGTTTTGTATGGAGAAACATTGTTTGCGAGGTATGGGATTCCAAGAGTCTTAATCTCGGACAACGGTAAACAATTTGACAACGACTCCTTCCGAGCCTTCGTTCGAGTTAGGAATCAAGAACCATTATTCCTCCCCGGCCCATCCTCGGGCAAACGGACAAGTAGAAGTCACCAACCGATCCTTGCTTCGAATCATCAAGACTCGGCTCGAGGGGGCAAAGGGCGTATGGCACGAGATGCTACCCGGCGTGTTATGGGCATACGAACGACGGTGCGAACCCCTACGGGAGAAACCCCTTTCCGAGTGACATACGGAAATGAAGCGGTCATTCCGGCCGAGATAGGACTCACAAGTTATAGGGTGGCCAATCACGACGAGGGAAGAAATGATCAAGAGCTTCGTTTACAAGCTGGATCTAATTGACGAAGTAAGGGCGGTGGGCGAGCGAGAGACTCGCACGATACCGGGACCTCGTAAGCAAGCACTACAACTCCCGAGTCAAGCACCGAGACTTCAAAGTCGGAGATCTTGTTTTAAGGAAAGTAATGGGCGCAGCCAGAGATCCCACACAAGGAAAGCTTGGCCCGAACTGGGAAGGACCCTACAAGATCGTATCATGGCGAAGAAAGGGCACCTATCACCTAGAGACTCTTGACGGGCAGAAACTGCGACACCCATGGAACGCCGAGCACCTCAGAAAGTACTACCAGTAGAAGATAGCAAGCAGAACGTTACTCCTCCTAACCAGTTTACGATCCTTAATTATTTGTCTTAGCTTATTCTTGTCTACAGTATATTTTAAGCCCAAAGGGCTGAAAACTTATCTTTCCTATTTTTGAACAAAATTTTACTTATGCATTCATCGTAATAAGAGGAGGTTCATTCAGAAACGACTAGTGAATTTTTTTTTTTTTGTCTTGAAGAAAACAACAGGTCCTCTACATCTAAGTCCACAAAGCGGACGGCCTACATCTAAGTCCACAAAGTGGACGGCCTACGTATAGGTCCACAAAGTGGACGACCTACATCTAAGTCCACAAAGTGGACGGCCTACATCTAAATCCACAAAGTGGACGGCCTACATCTAAGTCCACAAAGTGGACGGCCTACGTATAAGTCCACAAAGCGGACGACCTACATCTAAGTCCACAAAGTGGACGGCCTACGTATAGGTCCACAAAGTGGACGACCTACATCTAAGTCCACAAAGTGGACGGCCTACGTATAAGTCCACAAAGCGGACGACCTACATCTAAGTCCACAAAGTGGACGACCTGCTTATAAGTCCACAAAGTGGACGGTCTGCCTCTAAGTCCACAAGGTGGACGATCTACATCTAAGTCCACAAAGTGGACGGCGTCGTAAATAAGTCCACAAAGTGGACAATCTTACACCTAAAATCCACAAAGTGGACGATCCCAATCTAAAGACAACAAGGTGGATGACCTCATTGCTATAAGGCCTTACCACCAAGCGCATAAGATGTACGAGGGCAATAAAATGCTGATGTGTTCCCTCTTGAGCTCGTCACCTTGCCATGATGCAACAAGGTGACGGTATCATGTTCAAAGTGACGGCGTTAAGTTCATAATAACGGTGTTATGTTCAAAGTTAGCTGACGCCGTTAGGAAACTCCCCATGTAAGTGACGGAATGATAAAAACGACCCCGTTTTTAGGAAAAAGAAGCTGACGCCGTCATCAATTCAAAAAATTGGATTGAAGAAAAATACCGTCACCCTTAAGCTGACGAGTTCATCACGGACAATTTTGACTTAATAAAGAAAAAAAAAACACACATGCTTGAAGCATAAAATGGCATTAAAATTAAAATAGGCAATGTCTTTACAAAAGCCCAGAAAAATGGGCGCCAAGTACTACAATTTCGTCTACAGTTCTTCAAAAAAAAAAAAAAAGCTTCTATCTCATGAGAGGGCGTCAGTGTTGTCCATCATCTTCAACATTGAAAGGCTGGGCACAAGAGAGAGAAGGGCTGACGGCATTTGGGTCGCCATTATGAGGATTTGGAGTCAGGGTGACGGAGTTATCCGCAGCTGGCTGGGCAAGGACGACGATGTTGTCTCTCTGATTATTGTCGTCAGCATCTTCATGGACGACGTCGCCTGCAGGGGTTGACGGGATGGACTCATCCATTGAAATCCTTGACAGATCCAAGTCCGGATAGACGGATTTTACTTGCTTCAAGCAGTCCTCAAACCCATCACCGTAGTAGGCAGCGCAAGCGTCTATAAAGGCCGACGAATCTTTGAACTCCGTCACGGCGTCGTTCCTAGCCGTCTCCACCTGGACTAGGATGGATCTCAACTCCTTCTCCACCGTCACCTTGGCCTCCGTTTCCATCTCCCGTCTGCGGGTCTCCTCCGTCAGCTTTTCCTTATAGTCCCTCAGCTCCGTGCCCAAGATTTTGTTCGCCTCCTTGAACTGCGCCTGACCGTCAGCTAGGTACTTGACGCGCTCGTTCAGACGGGTGATCACCCCTTCCTTGGCAGAGCACCTGCTTGACAGTGCCTTCATGCGAACCATAGCCTGAAAAAAAAAGAGGGCAGGACAACGTCAGGGCATAAAAAGTTGGACGGGCATCAAAATAGAAAGCGAGACTCACCCTGGTAAGGTCAAAAAGGCCTGACGCCTTTATCTCGTCAATGGTCTGCTCGGCACAAAGGTCCATTTCCTCATCCTTCAAAATGGACTCCGTCACCTCTACAGCGTAATCTTTGTGGGTCAGAAGGCGACGAGCAGACCCCTGGGAGACGGGGCTCGACGAGGTCATAGGCCCCCACCTGCCCCATGAACGGGCCTGGGAGGCGACGGCCTTCGTGAAGACTTGTCCCCAGGGGTTGGGGCAGCTTTCTTCCCCTGACGGTCTTCTCTACCGTCAGGCTTCCTCTTGGCCGCGACCTTCCCGACGGGCCTGTGGGCTGACGGTGGGGTTGACTCGTCCCCAACCTTCTCCTGCTGTCTCTTCTTGGCCGCAGCAGCAGCTCGAATCCGTTGTTTAGCTGACTCCATTTCTGCGAAGAATAAAGGTTAGAAAGAGACAACGTCAGGATAAAGGCAAGAAGGTAAAAGGCACTTACGACGACGTGAATAAGCGTTCAATTTGCAAGCTTCCTCCGTCGGTTCAGGACCTCCACAATACAAGTGAAGAGTATCTAACGTGATTAGATCCCGACACTTCCTCTCGTCCAATGGAATGGCCGTCACTCGACGAATGAAATCCTCCTGCTCCTCGGTAATACGTGGACGGTTATTAGCTGCAATGAAAAGTGACGGGTTAGGATAGCAAAAGAGTAGACGAGGCAAGAAGAGTCGACGGGATTAACCTGAATCTCTAACGTAAGCCCATGTGTTATCAAAACCATTGGGCATTGATCCCCACTCCTCTTGACGACATACCCAATTTGTCCCTTCTACAAAGAAGTACCTGCCCTTCCACTTCCTATTGGAGTCGGGCATATCTGACACTAACTTCAACTCCTTATCCCTCACTGCAAAATGGTACACTCCTTTGGACGAGGAAATGTGCTGAGGACGATAACACCAAAAGAACTCGTCCAAGGTCAGCTGACGGTTCCCACCACTTAGACTACCCCACAAGACCTCGGCACCAATGAAGGTTCGCCAAGCATTGGGGGCAATCTGGCTGACAGAAATCCCTAGAAAGTTAGCCAGCTGACGGTGTAATGCCGTCAGCGGCAATCTCAGTCCTGCCGCGAACATGGCATCATACATGCCGACGTCCGCGGTTCGTCCTGAGTAACACCTCTCACCCTCCTCAGGCAGACGGATGGGAATGTCGTCGGGTATTTGGTAACGGGACCGCAAAGTTTTGAAAACATTCTCCGACATCGTCGGGAGAAAATTGTTGACGGACCACTCGGAGGGTAAGATGAAGGGACGGTCATCACCAGAGGATCCCGAGGTGCTCACTGAGGCTTCCTCGTCACCGTCACTCTGACCCCCGTCACTGCAACTTTCCCTTCCACGAACCCCTTGGGCTTCGTCGGGTACCCCTTCTTCATCACCGTACACCTCACTTCCTCTAGAACTCTCTACTTCACCGTCAGAAGGAGTTGACGAGTCTCTTTCTGACGACCAAGATAGGCCCTCCGCGGGCTCACGACCTGATGGAAAAACTTCGTCGTAACCCGCTCCGTCGCGGATTGACGATGGATCACTCGGCGTCTCCCTAGACATCTGACTACCTACAAATGACCTACAAACGACGGGTTTTTCTAAGATCCTAGGCAGACGACTTCACTAAAGGGCGTCACTAGAAAAGGTAAAAAGGTAAAGTAAAGAAAACTTACGTGTAGGAGGACGGTCTCAAGAAGGTGACGGTTGCACGATCGACGGTATGGTAAAACTGGCAGTGACGAATTTTTTCTCTCAAGATGAAGAAGGCGAAAAAAGTGGAAAAAAGGTAAATAGTGAGATATATATAGGGGAGAGGAGGCGCGAAAGACGAAGCGACACACTCGTCCAGACGCGGAGCCAATTTGCTTGTGACATGTGTCCCACCATTTAATGAACATGGCACAAACCACCATGCAAACACCATTTCCCCAGTGACACCAACTCCATGACCCGTCGCCCATGGCTGACGGGATAATGGAGTGGGGGGCAGCTGATAGTGACGTTATTACAAGGTGACGATACATGAAGAAGGTGACGGAAGTTCACTTACATATTGAATGCGCGTCAAGAAGCTGACGACAATACGCTGTCCGTCAACTACTGTCACTAACACCTCTTTAGCATTCATAGCCATGCCCCTTACGCAACAACGTTAGGGTGACGGATCACGTGGACGAGTCAGGGGTGACGACCTTGAGCGTGAGGTCCGGTGATGTCCTTGGGCGACGGACCACGTTGACGTACGTAAGCCGACGACGGTATAGGAGTTACGCGTGGGCCGACGACCTTGGCGAGGTGAAGGCCGAAGGAATAATCCAACTTTCATTTTTAGCCTATCTGGACCTCTGCTTATGTGAATATAAGGAAAGTCCTTGCGCTACGCGTTCGACTTAGTTAAGGAGATTCTCATAAGGAAAGGGCTCAATACAATAGACAAAGATCCGTGAATTACTCTTTTAAAAAGGAAAGTACATCTTCACCTGGGCGCAAATTTCGGCCACACACCACTATATATACCCCAAGGCCCTCATGACCCAAAGGTACGCACAATTACCTCAACTCTGGCACTCTAGGGTTGTTTAAAAGATTCTAACTTGATCGTCGGAGGGTCTTTGGCCGGCACCACACCGGTGCTCTCTGTCGATCACCTACTTTTTTCCTTCGCAGGTGTTGCTTCAAATCGGGAAAGTACTAGCAGCTTACTGTTGATCTTTTAGGCATCATCATTTTCCATATCATCCAGCCAACAAAAATAAAAAATAAAAAACTTCCTCCATAGAAGTCTACAGTGAACCGTAATCTATTGCAAATTGATTGATGACTATTCTCTCTTCTTCGTTCATCTTTTTTTTTTTTCTTTTTGTCTTTTTGATTGGTTGATGAAGCATTTTGCGTTGGCAGTTTGTCATTGCTTGGTGGACTCAGTCTTCAGAAGCTGTGGAAAACCATGGGCAACTCCTTGTTGAGAGGGAAGGTTAGGCATTGGACCGACATTATTAGATAATATTAATTATTTTAGAATTGATGTACTTTCTGGTAATCAGTTATGATTATGTTTGCTTCCTAGTCACTTCTTATTGTTTACTTTTTGTTAGTCGGCTATAATTATGTTCGCTGCCGCCCATTCTATGTTGTTTTCACTTGATTTTTGCTGCTTTGGATAATTTTTTGTGCTTTTTAATTTTTATATTATTACTTTTGAATTTAGTTTCCATGTGAATACTAATAAAAAAAATAAAAATTATTTCACTATTTAGTTTATTTTTTATATTATTTATGAGCTTAATATACTTTTTGATATTATTCATGGGCCTATTATACTATTTCAGCTAACTTTCACATTTATTTATAGTACTTTGATCGATAAGTTTTTAATTTCAACAAAATAAGCGGTATCCAAACAAACCCTCAGTATTAGTTTCAAGTGGACACTTGTAAGTTTGAGATTGATTGACTCCTTGAAAAAAAAAATTAGGTCTTACTAGTCATTGTCAAGTAATATCAAAGTTAGGTTTGTCAACAATGTGCTTTAATTATTCCCAACAAATAAAATAAAGACAGTTTTTTTTAAGAGTCCATGGTTATAATTCTATAATTTAGCTCAAGAAAGTGATATTATTGCTAAAACATGTCGGGGTAAGATCTAGTAAAGTGTTTATGGCATATGTTAAAGCCTAATTGGATTAGAGGATATGAGAAAATAGAATTAAGAGAAAGAGAATATTTGATTTGAGGATATACTTTAGTTCGGAGGGCAAAATTTTCTTTTCCGTGTTTATATGGATAAAGTTTGTTTCTTCAGACATAAATAATTTTGTTATTGCTAATTTACTGGCTATTCAGTAATTCTCTTAAATCTTGATAATTTGTTTTTCAAAAATAAAAAAAATAAAGATGTTGTAAACTCAGTCTACACCTAATTTATTATAATTTTGTAAAAATATTGCAAACTTACCATTTCTAAGTCTATTTTACTCCATTTCATTCTTTTCTTTTATACTGTTCCAAAAGATTCTCCCTTCCTATTTGTCCTAGCAACAGAAGTTTTAGATAGGCTTATCGAGAAGGAAGTTTCAAATAACAAAATCATTGGCTATAAATTAGCACCAGATCTGATGCCTATCACCCACCTTCAATTTGCAGATGATTTGTTCCTATTTGCTCAAGCAAATGAAGAAAACATAGAGAGCATTAAAGCTTGTCTTGAAACTTTTGCTGGATGGTCTGGGCAAAAAGTTAACCTATTAAAGTCAGTGATCATTTTTAGCAAGAATGTGCATCAAAGCGTAAGAACTCGCCTGACAAACTCAATGGGAATAAAATCCTCAAATAGGAAAGAAAAATACCTAGGCATCCCAATGGCCTTAGGTAGAGATAGAAAGATTACAGTTGAAGAAATTATTGATAAAGTGAAACAAAGACTTCAAGGATGGAAGATGAAGATTTTATCACAAGCTGGCATAACTACTCTAATTACATCAATGGCCTCCTCCCTCCCATCTTATCAAGCTTCATCTCTACTCTTCCCTAAACAAGTCTGTTCTAAGCTTAATGCTGTGAATAGAAATTTTTGGTGGGGTTTCAAAGATGAAAATAAGCTGGGGTGTTGTCTTAAAAGTTGGGATTCTATATGCACTCCAAAAAGTGTTGGGGGTTGGGTATAAAAAAAAACTAAAGACATGAACAAAGCTCTAGTGGCAAAGATGACTTGGGAAATAGCAAATAATGTTGACAAACTATGGGTTCAGATTTTTTAAAAGAAATATGTAAAGCATAAAACTTTATGAAAATGCATTCACCTAAAGGGGCATCATGGGCTGCCCAAAGCATCTTTAAATGCAGAGATGTAGTAAAGAAATGGATGTGTCACAAGATTGGGAATGGCTTGAATACTTGAATTTGGGAAGACCCCTGGATTCCAAATGAGACAAATCTAATCCCTCAAAAAAGAAATGGTGCTAGTCTTGAAGCTCATCTGGTGGCGGAGTTGATTGATCAAGATACTAGACAATGGGATAGAGGAAAACTTCATGAGTTACTTGAGCCAAATACAGTAACCAAGATTCTGGCCGTCCACCTTATCCAAATGTCACAACAAGACCAAGTTTTTTGGTGTCTTAACCCCTCAGGGGAATTTACTGTAAGGACAACATATAATGCCTTAAGGGGTATCAATTATCCACCTCACCCTTTGCTACAAAATAAAGATTGGAAAGAGTTGTGGAAGCTGAAAATTCATGCCAGACTAAAAAATTTGCTGTGGAGGATGGCTTGGGAGATTCTACCTACAACCTCAATCCTAAATACCAGGTTCTCTCTATCTTTGATAGATTGTTATTTATGCAATAATGCCATTGAGTCTTTTGAGCATATTTTTTAGCAATGTGATTGGGTTGCCCAAATTTGGTTTGCAGGTCCTTGGCCATTAAATATGAGCCATGTGCACAATGTGTCTATAGCAGATTGGGTAAAGATGATAATCAACCCAAAGCATGGCCTGGGTTTAGAGGGGAAGAAGCTAGAGACTTCCAATTATATGCAGCAATTTTATGTGATCAGATTTGGATGACAAGTAATAAAACTAGACTGGAAGGAATCAAAACAAGCCCGGAAAAGGTGGCAAGGCAGGTGAATAAATCATATGAAGAACACAAAAATGCGTGGAAAAATCAATCAACAAAACCTCCAAAAGACTCATCTTGGACTCCCCCGCCTTTAAATTGGATAAAACTAAATTTTGATGCAACAATTAGGGAAGATAAATCTTCAGTGGCAGTGGTGGCAAGAGACCAAAGAGGAAATTTACTAACAGCATGGACAAAGCAGTTGGATCAAATAGAGCCTTTGTTAGGAAAAGCCAAAGTAGCTTGGTTAGCTATCAAAAAGGCGGCTGATGAAGGATTCAAGAGAATAATCCTTGAATGAGATGCACTGAATGTCATTGAGATGCAACTTTCTTTTATCATTTATCACTCTATCATTGATTCGGATAAAATGATAAGTTTACGTTTGCAAATTTTCATTTATAATCTTGAACATAAATTTCATATAATTTGTACTTTAACTCTCTCTCACACACACCTTAAATGAATCTTTCAATTTCTAATAAATTTTATTTAGATATAAGACATACAGTAGGTTAATAAATAAAAAAAGAGTCACATATCTTGCATCACATCTATCTAAAAATAATAGGAAAGTGAGGGACTGTTTGTTAGCATTATTTAAACAATACAACACGTATTTTTATAATATTTTTTTACCCATACATATTTTCATAATACTTAAACAACGATGCTAGAACAACATTATCAAACGAAACCTAAATAATTCAATAAGAGGAGATCATTTTACATAAAGGTTATACCACCGTTCCCTTTTAAATTATTTTCTTATCGACGTGAGACTTAATGTTATTACTATAATTTATTACATTTCTAACTTTAAAAAAAGAAGAAGGATTTATTATATCTCATTATTTTTCTAACAAATATATATATTTTTTAGATAATTACAATATATTGTTAATTTCATATCTTAAATATTTTCTCTTTAGATCTTCGAGCCCTTTGTTCATGAAGGTCATGGCTCTTGACATTTTTTTAATCAATACAGGATTCCATAACAACCAGGAAACCTCCAAAATTATTTCTTTAATGGGCTAGACTGACTTGACATAACATTAACTATTTAAGACTAACCTATTAAGAGTTCCATTGGATTGACGCAACCTAATACTAATTAAACAATGTTGATTAAATTATGTTTAATTTTCTTCCATGTTAACATTTTTAATTATTAAGGCTGTAAAGAATCCTAAATTTGTCATTGCATATGAAACCTAAGTAGAACTTACTTGTTATGAGTTACTAGACTTAACACTAAATTTTTTTTAATTAAATTATATTCGAATTACATATGGTCATTCCTGCCAACTATCTGGATTGAAGTTTCATTTATTTATTTTTTAAAATTGATTAGTTAGATACTTATTATTATTATTATTATTATTATTATGCAGATCCCACATGGCAAATGAGTTAGCGGCTAGTTTTATGGAATAAAAAATAAAAACAAAAACTGATAAGTTGGAAACAAATACCTACACTCTTAAGAGCTGAAGAGCTATAATACATCAATCAAGTTATGAAATTTATATTTCACGAAATTTATAATTGAGTTGCTAAACCATTATGTAGAAAAAATATATATATATTAATCAAAGTAGATATGTTAAAAATTAAAATGAATGGATGACTGACTAGGCGTGGGGACCATTAAACCTGCTGACATGATTCTTCCAGAGTACATTGAATAATTTATCTTTTGACATGTAATGGAATTCCCATGATTATGTAAGAGCACTTGCATTACTGGTTGTAAAAAGCTAAAAAGTTATTTTTATAACTATAAATTGAAAAATTAGAGCTACAACAGTGGAGGCATATCTAAAAATTTTAGCTTTTGAGTTACGGTGCACATCTAAAAATAAATGTGCACTGTAGCTCAAAGCTATACCAAAATAATAATATTTTATTTATTTTTTCAATTAAATAATATTTACACTCACCAACCCCGTACACACTTCAGCTCTTCTCTCCTCTTTTTTTTTTCCTCTCTCCCTCCATGGAGAGATCAGAGATGGACAGTGTTGATGATTTCAATGAGGATTTCAGTGCCGAAACAGTGAGACTAAGCTCGACAACGGTTGGGTTCGATGCTTGCTCATGGATAGGAGTGGGTTTTGGCGTACTGGCGTGGTGGGTTTTAGTTTTGGGTTGCTGGATTTTTGGGTTCCTATGGGTTTGGTTTGTGGTGGCTGTGGATTTGTATTATTTTATTGTAGGAGATATATTATTTTATTATGATGTTTATATTATTTTATTGTGTTGAAAACTAAAATAAATCCACTGCTGTAGCATGTTTTGTAAAATGAGTAGGTAAAATAGATAAAGTAACTTTTTGTGGAGTTAAAAAGCTAAATTTTTAACTTCACTGCTGTGAATGTTCTAACTACCAAAATGATATGCACCCACTCTCCGGTTTGGTCCAAGGTATCGTTTTAGAATCCACCTATCTTCATTAGTGTCAAAATTTTTTAAGTATGAAAATGTTAATACAAATTTTACTTTAAAAAGCTTATAAATTGATATAAATATAATTAGTATTACCTTAATAATATCATCATATACTATATAATAAAAGTTTTGCCATAAAAATCCTAATTGTGCCAACTATCTTCTCTTTTGTGACAAGTGGTTACACTCTTAAGATAATTTAAGTTAAAGGAAACTCAATTACCAAACATCAAGTTTATCATAATTTTTTTTTTTTGGAGAAAGTTTATCATAATTTATTCTATTACCTATTTTTCTTAAGAAGACTAAAATGTAAAAACCACTATTTAACTTTCATCACAATTTATTTTAGTACTCTAAATTTCAAATTTATTTAATGAAGATTTTTCCATCAACTTCTAAAAAATGTTGTGGTTAATTGTCCAAATTTTTATTTTTTTTCCTTCAAATTTTTTAATTAAAAAAAATCCAATTAATGATTGAAATTTTTTTTTCCAGAATTTAAAAGACTGAAATGTATTCTGTTGAAATTTAAAGGGACGTGTTTTGTATTTTTACAGTTTAAAGAAATTTAAAATTATACTCGAACTAAGCTCACTCGACCCATTCCAATTGTTTTTATATGGGCTTGGTTATTTTATGACCCATGTCGCCTTCTTGACTGGAAAACTATGCAAACAAGGCCCATTCTGCACATTGAATGGTTTGGGCTTGCAGACCAATTTTGTGTTTTGTTTGGGCTAGGTTGGTTTTGCGCTGTCTAGAACTTAGTGGATATATGCCTCCAGCTAATCCCTACTCCCAAGCTACCAGTGGCACAAATGTCATTCAAGAATTCATTTGGATATGGTGTATATTCAACCACCTCCATTTAAATAAAACTATCGTACAACAAATCTTGCCCTGCCAATCAGAACTTAGTTATGGCTGTAAAATATTACTATTTGACAAATCTATGCTCTTACCAAATTGGTTACCCAAAATCATGGCCACGCTAATGATCCAATATACAATTACAAGTTCAACATTATTTTTACTCTCTCTCAAAAAAACAAAAAACAAAAAAACTCCATTATTTAAGCCCCAAAAAATACTAATACTAATTCAAAGCTTGAGCTAGGTCAAAAAGAAAAAGAAGAAGAAGAAGAAGAAATAATCAGCCAATCTGGAGATGCCTTGAATTTATTTATTCCAAAGATCAATTGGAAGGTCGTATCTCAAAGGTAAAATAAAATTAAAAATGGAAGGTCACATGTTCAGACATGAAAGTTCAAACACTTTCAAATAAGGCCCAAAAAATCACTAAAAAAATCAATACTTTTTTCACTTAATCGTTTTTTTCCCTTTCGGTGGTCTTTCCGAAAATGAAGGGCAACAAGAAAGATTAATCGAGGTTGGTTTATTGGAAGGTTGAGAATTTTGACACCACCGATCAAAGCAAATCAACCATTCCATTTGATTTGATACCCCCGTATCTTTTTTATCTTATTCTGTTTGACTGTCCAAAATCTGCATATCAATATCAGACAATACGTGTATGACTATGTACTGCGAAAACAATATATATATATAGTGTGAAAACCATGAAAAAATCGAAGACTTTTACATACATATCAACAGAGACATGGCATAAGCTTAGTAACGAAGAAAGCGGCCTCCTAACCAAGAAGTGGGGCCCAAAACTCCAGGGCGACCCAGCCGGGATATCCACTAAAATGCGCCCTTTATATCCTTTACCAAATTTTGGAATTCGCACTCGCACTCGCACTCGGGCGCGTGATGAGACTAACAATCCTTACGGTTCATATGCATATGGATTAACAGGAGTTTCGGGCAAAACCAAAACCCAAATAAAAACAGGTTGTCTCATTTGAAATTTGAAAGACTAGGGGCCTCTTATTGGCAGATTTCAAGTATTTTAAAAAAAAAAAAAAAAAAAAAGAGTTTTAACGTATGACATCCGCTTTTAATGATAGCTTCTTTTATTATTAAACCAAGACACCAATTAGTTTTTGGTGTAAGCGGGGATTGAACCTCAAATTTCTTATACAACCATCAGAAACTTTACCAGTTAAGTTGACTGGAACTCACAGATTTCGTATTGTTGTTCAAAATAATGTAAAACCTGTGGTGGAAAAAGTGTTGAAAAAACGTGTTTAAAGTATTCATAATGCAAATGATGTGAAAATTGTGGACTAAAAAAAAACACATTTTGTAGGAGATTTCTTTTAAGAGTGTTTGAATTACGTTTCTCATTTTAGGGTATTTGAATACTAAATTTAAAAAATTCTTACCAGTTTTTAATTTTTAAATAATATTAGAGTAACCACATCAGCTCTTGCAAAGTCTTGCAAAATAGAAAAAGTAACTCACACATTTTGACCAAAAAAACACTCACATCAGTGGGTGTAAAATTGTGCATAAATGCATAGGTGCTACAGTAACCGTGCATACATGCACAGTTACTGTAACTATTCTACACATTATTTTAGTATTATTTCTCTCCCCTCACATTTTCTCTTCCCCTAACTCTCTCTCTCTCTCTCTCTCTCTCTCTCTCTCTCTCTCTCTCTCTCTCTCTTCAACTCATAATCTCAGCACCACCACAAAACAGACCCAAAACCACCACACACATCACCGCAACTCAGCACCGCCAAACACCACCATCACCACCACAACTTGGACACACCACAAAATCAACCAAAAATTAAACAAACCCACACACGGTTACACCATAAAATCAATCAAAAATCAAACACACCCACACCCACACACGAGACACACCAATAGAGACAGAGAGGGCATCGCCATCGCCGCTGCTGGATTGGAGTGGCGATTTCATCAGTGGATCATGAATTGGAGAGGCGATTTCATCACTGTCGCCATCGCCACCGCTGCATGTTGATCGATGTTGGTGGTGTAGATAGGTGCTTGTGGGTCGACGGAGATCGGTGGTGCTTGTGGGTTTTGATGGTTGTGGTGCTTGTGATGGAGTGTTGATTTGACCGTGAGATAAAGAAGAAGAAAGAAGAGGAAGAAAAAGAAAGAGGAAACAACAGAGAGATAAGGAAGAAGAAAGAAGAAGAAAGAAGAGGAAGAATAGGAAAAAGAAACAACAGAGATAAAATAATATTAAAAAAAGAATATAAAAATATTATTTATATAAACATAGTGTATAATAGATGAACTGATGTGGGTATTTGGTAAAAATGATGGTGTAAAATAGAAAAAGCAAGTTTTTGTGTAAAATAGACGAAATCTTTTAAAAGAGCTAACACGGTTGCTCTTAGTCAATGACACCGTTGTAAATATGTTAAAAATTGTAGGTCCCACCTGATTAGACCACATAAGAGAACTTTCTCTCTCTACAAATAAAATAATATTAATACGGAGTAATACTTTTACTGTACTTTTCAGCTTAAAAAAAAAAAACACATACACACACACACACATACACATATATACCAAACACACATAACATATTTTAAAACATACCAAACACACCTAACACAACATATTTTAAACAACTAAACCAGCTTTTTTCACATTTTAAACAAATATGTTAACGTCGTAAATTGGATAAATTTCAAATTACACCTTTAAAGTTTGGAAGTGTTTAAATTTTACACTCTAAAATTTTAAATTTTGGATTTTATCCCATGAAATTTTGGGGTGTTTGGATTTTACTCTCTAAAATTTGAGAGTGTTTGAATTTTACACCATGAAATTTTAGAATTTAAGGTATAAAATAAAAAAACCCCAGATTTAGGGGGTGAAATTCAAATTCTGAAAATCAGGGTGTAAAATCCAAACACTTCCAGACTTTAGGAGTGTAATTTGCAATTTACCATAGTAAATTTTATGGATCAATAGTGAATAGTAATAATAATTGTAAGGGCAAGAAAATCTTAAGGCCCACGGCCCACTCAAAATAGTGGCTGGATCAATTCATCTATGGCCAAAAACAAAGAATTTGTTGAGAGGAAACAACAAAACAAAGAAAATGGCTCAGCCTGAGGGTCGGACAAGAAAGAAAAAAGCAAGATATGTATATTAAGTGAATCAATCTCCCCCTACAAGCTTTTTTGAGGAGGATAAAGCTACAACACCAATAGTACTATTCACTCTACTTTTCTCCTAATGTTCTTCTCGTTTCTCTCCTCTTTCTTGATATTTTTTCTTCGTCCCCACTGCAATCTCCTTTTCTCATATATATACTCTTCCCTTCCTCGCATCTTAACCATCTATTTCTCACCTAACCAGTCTCCTCCCTTGACACTTGTCCCTTCTTACAGTTTGAAGAAGGTGGTAGAAAGAACCTCCTTAGCTATGACCTGCAGTGTTCAGGTCACTTCCTCATCAATGCAGCTGATAAAACTGTTGTCCACCATTCAATGCGATCAGGAGGCTAGATGCAGGGCATTCAATGCAGAGCCTACAGACTGCCCCAAACCAGAAACTTCTCCCCTTGGCCCTTGGCTCCCACTTAGTAGGCTATAGAGTGCTCTCGGGCTCACCCCTACACCTCCTCGAGCAGCCCTCCTCTTCAGGCCCGTGGTCCGTGGCTATGTCACCCTACCCTACGACTCTTGAGCTTCATCCTCGGTCCTCGGGCCCCCGCACACTTCAACTCTTAAACTTCATCCTCGGTCCTTGGGTCCCCACAATAATATTAATAATTACTAACTAAATGCTAGTCTAAAAAATAAAAATAACTAAACTAATTAATATCTATAATTTATAGGAGGTTTGGTTATTGATGCTAGAGAAGTAAAACTCAATTGGATGGAAGTGTCAATTAGCCTTGTAGGTATAGTTGTCAAATGTAAATTGTATTGTGATTTGATTTTTGATTTTTCTATATTGTGTATTGGATCTTGTATTGTAAGACACATAAATATTTAATAAAATTTATATAAAAATTATAGATATATATAAAAATAATATATTCATTATAAATTTGGAATATATTCAACTAATAACTAATTTAATATCACTTATGTAATAATATTAAACAAGCTAACTAAATAAATCAAATTAACATGTGTTTATAATATACATATTCAAATTAATTAAACTCAAAAATAATAGTACATGGCAAATAACCCAAAATAATAATTTATTTTCATCATATTCTTCAACTTGCCTAATCAACTACATCTAAGTCAGTGTTATCATAATATTTTCTCTCTTTTTTTTTTCGTAGAATTTATCATCATATTCATTATTTTGAAAATTTATCTTTCATTGAAATTTTCTTTATCATTATCAATATTTACTATCTCTTTTTTTTTTTTTAATATTTCTTCTTGGCATTCTAGCTTCTTAGACTTATAACAATAATAACCCAAAAATAAATTATATTTTCAATTGATACCTTATTCATAATATAGAAAAGAATTTTGCAAATATGAAAGTGAAGTGTAAGTGTGTAATCCTAATTTTGTACGAGAAATAAAGAGAAAAAAAATTTTATGAGCATGTTATTTTATTGGGCTAAATTAAGTAATCTAATATTTTTGTATTATAAACAAGTATAACAACTTGTGGATTTAAATAAAAGCACAAATTTTAACAAAAAAAAAAACTCATTTTAAAATACATGTATATGTATTGTACAGTACTATATGGTATGGTATGTATATGTATATAATACGATACACTTTGGCGATTCATAAAACACGCCAGTGTATGGTATGATTCATGAATACTTACGATACACCGTTACAATACAGAAGTTTACACGTACGATACTAATAACTATGATTGTAGCCATTTTTAGTGGGTTCAGTTAATGAATATCCTTAAAATATTTATTAATAGATTATTTTAGAAAAGTTTTACACTACTTTCACGACAAATATAAAAATCAGCCAAAAAAATTAATTTCTTTTTAAGTTTCTAAAAATATTTCTTATCCGTTAACTTTTCCCTTCTTTAATTTATCTTCAAAGAAAAATTCTAACAACCTCAAAAATAACAAACACGAGAACTTGAAATTTGAACGTATGATTCATGAACACTTATAATATAACCTTACAATACAGAATTTTTTGTACACGATACTGATTACTATGGTTGTAACCATTTTTAGTAGATTTAATTAACTGAATGTCCTTAAAATATTTATTAATGGATTATTTTATACAAGTTTTATATTATCTTCACGACAAATATAAAAATCAGTAAAAAAAATCAATTCCTTTTAAGTTTCAAAAAATAAAATTCTACCGACCTCAAAAATGTCAAACTCAGAAACTTTAAAAATTTGAACTTTGAAATTTGAATTAAATAATAAAGAAAGCTCGTATATACGAGAATGTTCCAATAATATTCCTCTTTATCCTATTGAAAAACTAGTGCATGTTTTGATTTCCACAAAAGATAAAAGAGCGTGAGGCAGCCGACTAACCTTAATATATAATACCAAAAAAAAAAATCACCAACAGCTGCTAAAATCCTACGCCCATGATTAGATATTAATGTTATACTATCGTGAAAACCGACAGCCTCAACCAACTTCCATGGTCGGGACCCACGTGGCGTACGTTAGCTGATTACTATAGTCGGACAGTGAAAGGGACGTGTCGTGCGCCTTGTTGGATCGTAAATCTACGCATCCCAGAAAGATAGAGATAGAAATAGAAATAGAACAAAACTCGTTTCGTTTCGTGTCAAAAACGTTAAGAGTGGTCTGTGTAATGTCAGAGTCTTAAAAACACTCTTTTTTATCGGGCGACACTTGGAAGCCACCCTTTATGGCATACGTGTCCTTTAATTCTCTGCCAAAAGACAGATTTCATTAGATTAGATATACTACTTTGTAAAAAACTTTCTGATTTTTTTCCTCATTTAGAGAATGACTGTGTCTCAGTCTCAGATTCTCTTTCAATTTTTGGACCTTTTCGAAAGTACCTGGAAGGTTAAAGCTTGAGTCTGTCTTCGTTTTTTGCAGCACCCCCCTTTTTCTTGTTGTGCCTTTTCTTGTTATCTATGGGGACTTTAGGATTTGTTAGTGCTTGGTGTCTATAAAATTTTGTTGGGGTTGTTTGGTTTTTTCTTGCTTTGTGATTTTTGGTATATTGGTGTTGTGATTTTGTGTGTGTGATTGTTCATTGGGGGTGAGTTGAGATGGAGGAGCGATACGAGCCATTGAAGGACCTTGGTGTAGGGAATTTTGGGGTGGCAAGGTTGGTGAGAGATAAGAAGACAAAAGAGCTTGTTGCAGTCAAATACATAGAAAGGGCAAAGAAGGTAATTTCAATTTGGAGTAAAGTTAATTCAGTCATGCTTTGAGTTCTGCAAATGTTAGTGCTAGAAGTTGTTGTGTGTTTTTTCTTTCTTATGTTTTACTTCTTGCTTGATCTTAAATTGTAAATTAGGCTTGTTTCCCCCGGCTGGTACATAAAATTGGCGTGCTGGCTTTGTTAAAATTAAGCATTGTCTTGCTTAAATTACCAATTGGTGCTTTTATATAGCTTATTGTTTGATAGAGATTTTCCATTTTTTCTGGGCATCCATAAGAAATTGTTTTGTTCATTGTTTGTGTACTCACAACTCTGTTTGTTAAACACTACGTACTAATGTATATTTGGCACTACAAGTACCAAAATTTTATGTTTGTGCGAATTAGATAGTCAACACAAGATTTGTGGTCGAGCAGAAGTAGTAATTTTGTGAATTTGGAAGGAGGCTTGTTTAATGCTTCACTCAATCAGTAAAAGTTTTTCTTGTTCCATTGCTCGGGAACATTATTATCTCATTAATGGGGAACCACTTTTTATAATCATGAGGTGTTCAACACCATAACAATTGTGGTCCTTCACTCAATGCATTCTCTGTGATAATAGCTTGCCATGAAGGTGTATTGGTTGGTTGAACAGGTGTGACCTATGACAAGTGCTACAACCTTACCAATCTATCAATCACAAGGTTCTGACCTTGCACGAAGGGATGGGTTTGTGTTTCTACATGAGACACAAGGACAGAACTATTGATTATCAAGCCATTCTAATTCTCCATTTCTGGGACAACATTCCTAGATTTGATTTCCATCCACACAAGACTACCTTCCACAGTCCACACAATGGGACCAACACTTTTCTGTTCCCATGCTTGTGTTTTTGTGGCTGGATATATGCAAAATTTCACGATTTTTCCAGCCAAGAGAACTAGTTAGTTTATGGTGTTTCACAACTACATTATCATGCCATTTTCATAATTCATTACCTGATATGTAGCCAGACCATGGTTAATAACTTAACATTGCATAACAACTTTTTTCCTTTCAAGTCATTGGGCTCCTCAATTGTGGATTAGGTGTTTGGTCCTGGAATTTCTTTCCTACCTTTTCTTACTTTCTATAGTTTGTTGACTGCTTCATATCACAACGGATGTAATTATTGATTTATTATGAAATTATTCTTGTTGACTTATGAGTTTTGGCTCAAATGGGTACTCCTCTTCTTATAAGAAAAAATGGAAGTGATGTGTGTAACTTATTAATAATTAAAGAAATATTATGGTTTCTGCTCTGGGTTTCAGATTGATGAGAATGTTCAAAGAGAAATCATTAATCACAGATCTCTGAGGCATCCAAACATTGTCAGATTCAAAGAGGTAAGAATTTAGTATTCTGTATGTTTATTGTGTACCTTCATTAAGTTGGGACTCTTAAGGTCTATTTTTAATATCTACAAGGGTAGTTTTTTGGTATGTCACAATCTGATATTTATAAAGTTAGGGGATGACATTGACTCCAAATCTTGTATGCATATGTTCACTGACTCATGAACAAAGAGGCTCTTAATTAGCCTCATTTTGTCATTTGCGTCCATGTTGTTTATGTCATTTTAATTTCATTAAGGAATCATTTGCATTTTGTTTCTAGAAATCTAGTTACACCAACATGTCTATATAAAAAATTTTGAGTTACATGAGGGAAGATATTTTCTACAAATAATTTGTATGAAGAAAACTAAATCATACTAACTAAACCAGTACAGAAGGATGTGAAACAGATGAATTCCATTATATATTGAAGTCAAACATCAATTTAGATGCACAATAATAAAACACTCTTCAAAATTTTGTTGGTTAGCAATTAGCATGTTCTTTTCTATATTCTATGAGGTCTATGGTTGGTCTACTATAGGCTTAACTGTGTGAAATTTTTTCTGTACTTAATGATATAAACTATACTTGAAACTTGCAGCAAAGATTGTAGATAAACCTTTATTGAGTTGTATATACACAGTAGCATGCTTTTAATATCATTTTGCCTGCAGGTATTGTTGACTCCCACACATTTAGCTATTGTCATGGAATATGCAGCTGGTGGTGAACTCTTTGAGCGAATATGCAGTGCTGGCCGATTTAGTGAAGATGAGGTTGTAAACTTGCAGTTTGTACATATCTGTTTGACACATTGGGTCAATTTGTCCTTCAGTTTGATGCATATGGAAGTCATTTATTTGAAGTTCCCTACTGACAGTTTGATGTTGACTCTTATGGCAGGCGAGATTTTTCTTCCAGCAGCTAATCTCTGGAGTCAGCTATTGTCATGCCATGGTATTGTATATGAATTTTTTTTCTTCTTGTTTTGGATTACAATCTTGTTCTTTTCTTTTATCATCTCACTTTTATTGCAGGAAATTTGTCACAGGGATCTGAAACTGGAAAACACACTTTTGGATGGAAGTCCAACACCTAGACTTAAGATATGTGACTTTGGTTACTCCAAGGTTAATGAATTTCCCAGATTAAATAAGACTATATTCATTTGAGCTTAGGAAATAGCTTTTGATGCTTTCTTACGGTAACTATTTCTATTCAATTTTGATATATTAGATTTTGGATTTTTCATGCCTTGCAGTCTGCTTTGTTGCACTCCCAACCCAAATCAACAGTTGGAACACCTGCATACATTGCCCCGGAGGTACTCCAGCGGAAGGAATATGATGGGAAGGTACCTAATTCGCTACGTTCTATTCCAGAATGACTAGAAAGCTTTATTGGGGCCTTCCACTTATTTGCTGGGAAGTCTTGGGTGGTTCTGAGCATCTATGTATTAGTTATGGTCATATTGTAGCTATTGTTGACACTCCTAATATCAAATCAAATGGATATTCCTACCATATCTTTCATAATTTGTTCTATTTGCTCAATAATTTGGTAGTGCTTGTAGATTGCAGATGTTTGGTCCTGTGGTGTGACGCTATATGTGATGTTGGTAGGAGCATACCCATTTGAGGATCCTGAAGATCCTAGAAATTTTCGTAAGACTATTGGGGTGAGTCACTTCTGAACACTAAAATTATGGTCAAATAAAAAAATCACCTCTGACCATCCATCCACATTATTGGTTGTTCTTGACTGCTTACTTAATTCCATTTCATTGTTAACAGAGAATAATGAGCGTTCAGTACTCCATTCCTGATTATGTACGCGTGTCTGCAGACTGCAGGCAACTCCTTTCTCGTATTTTTGTTGCCAATCCTGCCAAGGTATCCTGTCATGTATCTGTGCACATAACTTAACAGTTACATATGCTTTTACAAAGCATTTGATATGAGCCCACATGATTTCTCCTATAAATGCCTATAAGATCATGTAGGTGAACATGAATGCAAGCTTATTCTTATTTCAAAGATTTTGTGCTATTGATATTGGTTCAACTCCATCTTGTATGCCTCCTTAATATCTCTACTAACTAATCCTTTCAATTCTCTCTACAGAGGATCACACTCCCAGAAATTAAACGGCATCCTTGGTTTAAGAAAAATTTGCCAATAGAACTAATAGAGATTGAGAAGACTAACTATGCAGAAGCAGAAGCAGAACAACCAACTCAGAGCATTGAAGAAATAATGCGGATCATACAAGAGGCAAAGATGCTAGGAGAAGGTTCCAAAGCTGGTGGTCAAGCTGCTGCTAGTTCATCGGACCTTGATGATATAGAGGCAGATATTGAATCTGAAGTTGATGTCAGTGGTGACTATTCTGCTGTGTGAGCATGGTTTAGGAATTATGCTGATAGAGGATTTGTGTTTTAAGTTTAATTACACAAACTTTGGCTTTCATTTGTTGTGTGGAACACATTGTATAGTTGACTATATCCAAGAAACATGTGTACACTGTACATGTAAACTTGAACTGTGTATTGAGCTGGGTTTTGTGTGTATGAAAGATATTGCGTGCATATTTTTCATTTATACAAAATATTTTTCCACTGATTGAGATTTACCGCATGTAATGTTTATGCTTATGGTTGTGTCTCTCACCTTTAAAATAAGTTATATTAACTAATTGACCCTTGGATAATATATTCTATCGTCACAAGGCTAAGAGGTGGGAAATAAATTTATTTCATGCATCTGTTCTTTCCATATTAGTGATCAATTTGGCATTTGAAAATTTATCAATATGATCAGTTTCATTGTTGCCTTAACATCAGTTTCAATATTTCCTTTACAAAAAAATGTAAAATCAGAAAATAGATTACCAAAATATTTCAATGTTTTATTATATATATATTTTTAATATAATTTGGCTACAAACTTGGTTGTAGTCTAAGACTACAAATTTCATTAAAAAAAAAAAACCAAAATAACATATTTTGAAAATTTAACTGTTAGATTGCTTGTTTATTACGTTCTTAACACACATGTCAAATTTCTTGTCAATCAGCTCATAAACTTATTTTTTATGCATATTTTAGACTACAAAAACTTGAAATTTAAATATTTGATTGATAAGATAGTTATCAATCTTTGATTTTCTGGAAAATTTGCAATCATGGATGATATAAAAAGAAAATATAATCCAATGATAAATTTATCAAAATTCATATTTAATAAGAAGATATTGAGTGAAGATGTAGGTTTAGACTACGATCAAGTTCTTGTTGCCAAATTTTATTCTTTTCTTAATAAGTGTGTGTGTATATATATATATTTTGCTGAATTTCTTAATAAGTATATTTGTAGTTGAATTGACACTTCATAGTTTTTTCCATGGAAACATGTAAGTTCAAATCACCCCTCCATTATAACTATCAAATTTATCACAAAAAAAAAAAAAAAACGTAACTGAAAAAAAAAAACTAATGTGTAATGTCTCAACTTTTAACCAAACTATTTAGTTCTCTATTTTTGAGACATTCTAGAAAATCATATGAATCAATAATGTGGTGTCTTCAATCGAAGACCTCCAGATCTAGGTCGCAACTCATAACATCAATGCTTTGATTTTACATTCTACAACGCTTAGAGCATATACGTCCGGTTTCTAGAAAGGCCAACAAGAAATTGACCAAACTGTTTTTGTTTCTCTTCAAAGTAAAAAATAGTGGGTTGTGTTAACGAGCACTGTGCGGTGCCCGTTAACCACAAATTTTTTTTACTCACATAAATTTGTCTTTTTTTTGCTATTCATGTCAATTTTTTCAGTTTTGTAGTACTATTCAGAATTTTTTTTGACTTTTTCTAACATTATTTTTTATCTTTTTTGTCCTTAACCAGCATCAGGCGGTGTTGGTTAACATTCTCCAAAAATAGTTGGACTTGGACACAACCTTAACTTAAGCACGCGCTATTGTTTAGCTTTGAAACGAAAAATTGAAAAGGGGAGAAGAAAAGAAGAACCGATCCGTTAAACGAAAAATTGAACCCAAACACGCGCTATTACTTAGCTTTGAAACGAAAAATTGAAAATGGCAGGAGAAAATAAAGACCGATCCGTCAAACGAAAAGTTGAAAAAATAAACGAAAAATTGAACCCGACGTGAATCGAACACGCAACCTTCTGATCTGGAGTCAGACGCGCTACCATTGCGCCACGGATCCTTGATATTAAAAGTGGGGACCATATAATTAATATACCAATGCTAGAAGTTTGTGAAATATTTATGATCCAATCAACACCATAGTAAACCCAATTAAAATAATGATACTTATCTATTTTAACTCACTATTTCATAACTCACCATACATCTCATATCTTATTTTTAAAACATAATCGAATAAAATCACTCTCTAAACTAGTTTGAAGATAAATCCTACAAACTCCTCATATATCTTTATATTGAGTGTAAATTTGAAAATATAATTGTTGAATTGCATGTTCTTATTATATACTTCATGGTTATAAAATTTCAAACGTAAAATTATTTATTAGAAATAAATTTATTGATCAAATAGTAAATAAAATTTGATTTGAACAAAATTTTATATGCATGCTAAGAATATAAGGAACATGAAATTCAACGGTTGTAATTTCAAAATTTACAAAAAAAAAAAAAGATATATGAGAAGTTTGAAAAGTATCTCTCGAAATTATTTGAAGAGAAACTTTGTTCTATCAAAGCCTCCTTGACCGCCATTACCACAATGGCAGGAGCAAATCCACTACTAGAAGAAGAAAAAGAAAAAGAAAAAAAGAAAAAAGAAAAAAGAAAAAAGAAAACAACAACAACAACACAAAAAAGTCAGCAAGATGAACTATTGGTCTAACCTTCCCCTTCATATTTTTTTTGCTTTTGATGGTTACAAGAGACCATGTTGTAGATTCAGAGACACAAGTCAACATGATTTCATAACCAAAGACATTCACTTCTAACAGAGAATGAAGTTTAGCGACAGAAACAAATTGCATTGAATGTTCAGACATTAAACCAGACAAAGCACAACACTAGGAAGACATCATCGAGCATAGCAATAATAGTTACGGTACAGGACAGCAAATTGTCGTCCACAACACTACCAAGTGAATAGAAAGAACACAGAGACCATGAAGAAACCTTTTTTTTTTTTAATTTTTTTTTTGTAGGAGTCAGACTTAGGTCCAATATCCAGTAGTATTGGACCCATAGAGATGATGACATGTCTACTTTTGAACACATGTCACCATCTGACCGGGTTCAGTGCACTAGATGCACTAGACCTAAACCAAGTCTTATTTGTAGTAACAGGCATGGAAGTAGACACCACCATGTAAACTAGTTAAATGAGAACATATCATTCCTCCTCAGATTCAGACTCAGCACTCTGGAGCAATTCAATGAAAGGTCGAGCATTCATCCATATCTGAGAGTCTTTGTTGCCTCCCTTCAGGTATGTGAAGTGGACACCACCAAGCAAACTAGTTAAATTTCATCTGTAATGTTCATCCATTTTCCCAAAAATTCAAATCCTAGCTTTTTAATCCTTTTTTTTTGGTAATGTTTTCAAATTAAAATGTGTTTTTTAACGGGAAAGTTAGAGGTGGATTATGATAGCCTAATGGAACAGATCTCAAATGAATAAAGTGTTAATTTTTGAACCACAGATAAGAACTTAAAATCGAGTCAAATCAGAGATGGATAATTAGTAATTAATCCATATGTAAAATCATTAAGTCTAATTTTCTTTTCTTTACCATAGCTTTTGAGTAAAGTTGTGATGTGCCTTTTGTGTTAAAACTCATTTCCCTCTCCATTGTGTGTGTTTGTTTCTATAAAAAAAAAAAAAAAAGGTCTAATTTTCTTTGGTTTAAATCAATTATTTACGAGTACATAATAATAATAATAATAATAATACCTAAAATAAATAAATAAGAATTCAAACCAAAAAAGAAGACAAGTGGAGCGATTTGCGCCGAAAAAGTAAAGATAAAAAATTGTTAACATCAATGTATAGGAAAGACCTCTTCGAGCATAAAAAGAAAAAGAAAAAGCATATCGTGTTTCACGTCTGTGTAGTGAATCTCTAACAGCCTGTGAGCCCTACGCACCATTGAGACCAAGTATTGTGATTGTTTTCACTTCATAAACCTGAAACACAATATATCTTCTCGGCCAGGTCGAGAATTGATATTTAATTTCTAGATTTGATGCTTTTAGGTCTTAAAGTCTTTAAAAAAGTCCTTACTTTTACGCTGAATTTTCACACCCCTCAGAGTAGATGTTGTTTATTTTTTGAAACAATACTAGCAGGGCCATAACTTTTGTCACAAAAAAAAATAAAAAAATAGTGGGTTTATACCTCTACTGCTTACAACTCGCTAAATGACAAGTTATGTAAAAAGTTGTGATTCTAAGATTTTTCTTGTTTGGGGGACTAGTGAAGTTAGTGTGTGAAAGAGTATGCGGATTTTCTGTGAAAAATTAGCATTGCTGGTAAATTGGTAATCTTTATACATCCTTGGCAATAATGTTCACTGTTCAGATTGACTGGCATTCTTTGAAGCAATCAAGTAGGCATCTTCAGACTTCAGCTATAATTGCCTGACCTTGGAATTAAACTAGGTATATTGAGCCAATTTGTACTCAGGTTGTATGGTTTTTTTTGTGTGTGTGTGTTGTTCTTACGATGGGGTTTTTTAATATTGAAAAAGGTTTTTGGGAAAAGAACTTAAGAACCATTACAAAAATAATATTGCAAACCATAAAGAATGTTTCAGTGCCAATCACCGAAAGAATGATTACCTAAAGCTCATAAAAGTTAAACAGCCTAAAGCCACTGATTAGTAACTAGTTCAAAGGATTATGGCTTCTTATATAAACTGAAGAATATGAGCCCCTCGATTGATTTGTTCAAACTTCAACGGCATTTCTCTTCAATGGCTTTTGGTTATGGCCTATCCTAAAGGCAACCATAGTCCAAAAGGGAGGCTTAGTAAGACACAGTTGTTACCAAGATTTGATTCTCTTTGTAATGGTGGGGTCTCAGCAAGCAAATCAAGAAAAGAAAATCAAAAAGGGAGGCGAAATCCCATGTCCACACCTACCTTAGATGTTCTACGCTCAATTGGAAGTCAATATATATATATATATTCTTACAAATTTGCAATCGTCAAATGTTTGGAAATTTGAATCAAAGAAAATCTATAATTAAGGGGTGTTTGGTAGATTAGTTCTAACACATTTTTACACATTTTAAACAACATTACATACTTTTTTACACACTTTTTCATCCACACATATATCAAAGCCAAACAACATAACTCAAACGCATCTCTCAAACACCTCCTAAGTGAAAGTTTCCGTGTCCCTTTCCTGTGACTACCACACTTTAGACACGCCTTATTTCAATCTTCTACATTTAATTCTCATCCACTATTCTTTTTCCCATGCAGCTAATAAAAAAAAAAAATTGATGGGACATGCAGCATGAAGACTCAATGTCAAGTCTTTTCAGTGAGAAATGAGCAAGCTTCTCGAGTTGAAGAGAAATGGGCACCAAAATGAGCAATGGTAGTTTTACACTGAGTGTACTAGATACACAATGTCATGTTAGTTAAAATCATGTTTTAAAAATATTATCTTAATTAAAATTGTGAAATGGCATTTCAAAATACAATTTCATCATTTTAAAATTATAACTGAAATCGTATTTTCATTTTACAAGAAGTGTGTAATAAGATTTAATCCAATTGTCAATAGAGATTACATCCTAATCAATGAGTTTGAGCTCAATATACACCTCATATTCCTAAATTGTTATAAAAAAAATTGTAAAAATTTTTGTATACTAATTATTTGATTTGAACTTCAGAAGAAAAAGAGATCTAATAGATTCATGTTATGTGTTATTTTTTGTATTTGGCGTAGAGGGAGTTTTTTGGTATATTTTGGATTGGGTTACATGAGATGCGTGTCTAACGTTGAACTGTATAAGTGGTTTTTTATTTTTATAATTTATTTCAATCAACCAGTTCTTTATTCTTTCCAATTCTTTGTAGTTATATCACCAAAAAAAAAAATCTAAAAAATGTTGTGGAATATTTTCTAGACTTCTAAGAAAACCCTAAAATATTGGATTGATAAAAACTCAATCCAATTAAAACCCTAAATTGTTTAGAGAAAAAATATTGTAACTCGATCTGCTGAATTATCATTAATGATTTTTTTTTAATAGCTTGAGAGTTCAATTTTTGTAAACTAATCATCGTATACACCTAGATTAATTGTCAACATTAGTCACTTTTAATCTTTCACACAATTACACCACTCTCCCTCATTTTAAAAAGCTAGATTCTATATTTCCCAAATACATCATAGGATTTTAGTAATAATACTTGTTACATTTGTTTATGTTGAAAGAAAATTTTCAAAAAAAAAAATCCTATTTATGGTCAATATTTATGTCACAAAAAGATTGAGTATATTGTTATCAATTAAAAATAAACGTTTGCAAAAATTAATTAGTTATTTTGCATTTCCAAAAGTAAGAAAGAATGATTTCTAAATGAAAAGATAAAATATCAAATAATAGAAACTTAAAAAAAAAAATTATTTAATTGATATTTAAACATAAGAAATACCTCACTAATATTAATTGACTTAGGCGAATATTAAGCCAATTCTGCTAATAAGAGGGGGAGTACTGCTTAATTGGTTTGCCGAGGGTTGAAAAGGGACTGGTGTGTTTTGTGTGTGAATGTGAAAATGTTTTATGCCTGAGCCCAGAGGTAAAGTATTATTTTACACCTTTCTCAACAGCAGTGTTTTGTCAACTGAAAATATTTTCAATTTGATCAGGATTTTATTTTAATTTGCACAAACACTCAAAATCACTAAAAATATTTTTGGAAAAAATATTATTGGCTGTGCTGCCATAAACAACCTAATTAAGAGCTAAAACTTACAAATTTTTATTAAATTACCAATTATCTCATAATCTTAAACTATTAAAATATGATAAATTTAATCATTTAAGCACGTACTTCTAACAATTTTTTCCTTGGAATAGCAATATTGCCAAATGACCACTGTTATTCCTTCGGTCAGAGGATTGTGCCCAGTGTCCACTAAGCTCATTCTCCACTGTTAATGGTCTGGAATCTAGAACTACTATCAAAGTCTTCCTGCACATGGACACAAATGATGATAAAAGCCTAAAATATTGAAAGTCCAACACAGCCCCCAAAACCACTTTAACAAAGAGCATCTTGCTCCACCAAATTAAGCCCTCCCATCCCCTATATATATATTATCAATCATGTTCAATCGTATTAATTCATTCTACCTTGTAGAGAAAAAGGGAATGGGAAATATGATGAAAGGCTCAAGGGTTTTCATGCTTTTGCTAGTGATCATCATGGTTGTTTTTAGCATGGAGGAGGGTGTAAAATTGGCCAAAGCTGCAGGACCAAGCGCTGCACAATGCAAAGAGGAGAGGAGGCTTGGGATTAATGCATGCAAGCCAGTTGTTTATGGCAAGCTTCCAACGCCAGAGTGCTGTGAGCGTGTAAGGGTTACCCATATTGAATGTGTTTGCACTGTCGTTACGCCAAAGTTGGCTGCCCTTATTGATGTCAATCGTGCAATACGCCTCGTTGAAGGTTGTGGTCGCAGGGTTCCTCGCCACTTCAAATGTGGGAGTAAGTACTCTGTCTCTCTTTTATCTCGAGAAATTATTCACTCTTATAGGATGAGTCCTTCCTTTCAATCTTTATATATGTTACAAAATATTGGAAAATTGGACTAACTCTTATTTTGAATTAAGCTATTTTCAATCAACAGAGAGTTGAATTAACCAAGTTAATTAATTACATATAGTTTGAGATGAAAAGTTTTGGTCTTTTTACCTAAATTAAACATTTAGTTAACTGAATACATGCTTTGTGTTTATGACTTCTTTTTCTTTTCTCCTTTTTGCAGGTATCACTACTCCATGAATCAAAGTTGCTAATGCTTTGTTGGCTCTCTTTTCTGGTTACTATAAAAATATGATTAGCTATTGTCAACGTGGTTAGAGAGAGGATGGGTAGCCTTCGATCCAACAGATAATAATGGATTATTATTATTAATAATAAGTTCTTGGGTTATTTCCCAGCCTTATGATTGATGATTATATAATGTACTGTTCTTTCTATGGATTAAACTTATTTATTATACTAAAGAATATATTGCGGGCTTAGTTACATTTTTTTCATTCCTTCGGATATCTCAGCATCATCATTTGCGGGTACGACAGATAAGTAATTTCTCTGTTTTTCTTTTGTGGGTTTCTGATGGATAGAAGTGTTAAGAATATGAATCCTAGTAAATCACCATTTGTTGAAGCTATTGAAGATAAAGTTAGAGAAAAAGAAAGTCTCACATAACATCAGATAACTAGAGTTTATCCTTTTTTGTTGTAATCTTTTTATTTTTCAAATGCTTGTAAGCCTAGAGATTGATTTGGCTAGCTTTCTTTACACTGTTTTTCAAACTAGAAGAACACTATGGCAAGGAATGATTTTTTTTTTTTTTTTTTTTTTTTTTTTTGTTGAGAAAATTATTTTATTTTATATTTTTTAGAACCCAATTTACTGCTGCTTGGGTATTTTTGCTTCTTAGGATGCAAAATGGTGAAAAGATTAAAGATTAAAGATTTCATCATTCATTTTCACACACACACACACACACACATATATATATATATATATATATATATATATTTTTTTTTTTTTTTTTGAGTTTCATTCATTTTCATATTTTGACAGTAAAATTTAGCCAAATGTGTATGGTTTTTAGACTCCTTAAACACAACAAGATTAACTTACTTATTTAGCCAAGTGATTAACTTAGGTAAAATATGCAGATCTAGGTTAACACAAATAAATCATATCATTGTAATAGTGCGGAAAATAAATAACACAACGATATGATAACCCAAGAAAATCAAACTGGTAAAAAACCTGGGGAGGATTTGACCTAGCTATCCTCAAGGTAAAACAAATCTACTATGAAAGAATTGAAATTTACACAATAGCGACTAAGACTACTAACATCCTATTGCTACCTCGAGTAGGACGCTTATTACCACGACCATGTGACAGCTCCGAGTCCACGGACTACTTTTTTCTTGGATTTCTAGCAAGCACAAGCACTCCCGCTTGTATATCTTTAAGCTCTTGAATCTGCAACTGAAGTGATCACCAAGCTCTTAACATCAATTTAGATCTTGATATCCCTAAATGTATATGAAGGAAAACACCTCTAGATCTCACAAGAGATTCACACACACAGCATAAAGAGTCAACTTAAAACGTGGTTAGGGTTTTCCCTTTTATATTTAAGACAAAACATAAACCCTACACGTCAAACAAGCTTGGGCCGAGTTGAAAAATTCTGCAGAAAAATAATCTGCACGAGTTTCGATCGATCGAGTCTAATTTTCGATCAATCGAGCCAGACAGATTTACACAATAAATCCTACAGAACACTCGATTCCAACTTTACACTTAAACATACTTTGAGTAAGTCTAAAACAAGACTAAACGTTTTGATCATGGTTTCAAAACAGGGGCACGAACCTAAAAAATTTCAAAATAGGGGCATATTGCCAAATATTTTTAAAAATAGGGGTAAAAGGCTAGAATCCCCCTTTTTATTGTTCTTTAGTGTTAATGTATTGATCCACTCACATAGCCAACAACCACTCATAAGTCACATTTAGCAAAATAAAAAAACCACTTACAAGCCACAAATTTAGTCAAATAGTCAAAGTACAAAAGACAACTCATAACTCAACTTTATATCAAATCAATACAAATTATACAAACACTTACAGCAACACTGCAATAGTAAAGAAACTCAAAACACTAAAACCCATTAACCCCCCATAGGCCCACACACACACGGTCAAACTCAAAGGCTCAAAACTCAACTACAAATATTAGAACATTATAACCCCACAGCCCCCACACACACAGTTTAAGATTCAAAACTCAATAAAAAAAATCAAAAGATAACTCCACACACACCCACAGGGCAAAATTTGGGAAACAGTACAATAAGGGAAAAATTTTAGGACGAGGGCATGCGTTCAAACTTAATTTGTTAGTTGGACTCTTTTTGGAAGTTGATTTTACTAAACTCGACTTCCTACTAAAAATAGTTCTAACGTGGATTAAAAAGAGAGGAAAAAGCCAAGTAGAAACCACTAAAATCGAGTATCGCATACTCGACTTCCATTAAAAGTCGAGTATATTGTACTTGACTTCTATTGCAGTTAAAAAAGAGGAGAAAGCAAGTAGAAACCGCTAAAATCAAGTACAGCATACTCGACTTCCATTAAAAGTCGAGTATGCTGTACTCGACTTCCATTGCAGTTAAAATTTTTTTTTTATGTCTTGTAACAACTGCAATCCGAGTATTCTATAATCGATTTGCCTAAGCCTTCACTCTTCTCTCTCTCTACGCCGTTCTTCTCTCTCTCTCTCTCTCCGGTGTCTCTCTCTTCCTACGCCGTTTTCTCCGTCCATCATCAACCAGCAGGTTCGTTTTCTCTCTCTCTCTCTCTCTAATGTGATCTGTTTCTCTTTATTTATTGGCTGAAATGGGTTTTGATTTGGTTTTTGGGTTTAGTTTTTATTTGTTCTTGTTATGCCTCTGAATCTTCTAATTATTTCTTTCTCCCTTTTCCACCTATATAATCTACCCAAATCATGATTGCTTTTCTATGAGTTTAATAGTACCTTAGTTAATTTGTGTAGATTGCTAATGGTTGACTGAAATATGTTAGGAATGATTCAATTTTTGAGATGGTGGACACAGGAAGTTTACAACTTTCTTATGTACTAATGGTTGACTGAAATATGTTAGGAATGATTGTTTTTTTCTTATGTGCTAACTTTTATTCAATGTTAGGAATGATTCAATTTTTGAGATGGTGGTCAGAGGAAGTTTACAACTTTCTTATGTACTAATGGTTGACTGAAATATGTTAGGAATGATTGTTTTTTTTTCTTATGTGCTAACTTTTATTCAATGGTGGGCAGAGGAATGATTCAGTTGTTTGTTAACCTTTTTTTTTAATAAGAAAAGGTCTCAAAACTAGAATAAAATTTTTCTAAGGCAAAAATGTAAAGTCTTTCCGTCAATTTGTGTCAATATGTGTTTGGCAAATTTGGCCAAAGAATGTGCCACAGAATTTGCTGCCCTCCTAACATAGCTAACAAAAAACTGTCCAAAACCCCTCCCTATACAGCAGATATTTTCTTAGATATTTCCCAACCTGGAGCTGTTAGTCCTTGAGTCCATAATGGCTTTAATGACATTAACATTATCCCCCTCTAATATGATCTCCATGAAACCTGCTTCCATTGCAAATTGCACAGCCCTTCTACCAGCCAACACTTCTGCTTCTTTGCTATCCTGCACAATGGATGGAGATGCTTTAATTAAATGAACTTAAAACTTAGATGAATCAATTGATTATAGTAAAATTAGAGGATTAAAATGAATTTTGGTCAACCTTAAAAGGTTTTAATTTACATTTTTGCCAATTTTTAATTAATAAGATCTAGAAAATGTTACAAAATGAAACACACGGTAACAATGCGCATGATAGTCAAATTCAATGTAATCAAATCAAACGCAGTAAATTTTATCAATAATAATAAAAAATAAATCAAATGCAGTAAAGGTATCAAAAATAACCCCCCCCCCCAACCAAAAAAAAATCAACAAGCTGTTTATCATGGCATCTTGATTTGGGTTGGACACTTGTACTTGCACATATCAAAAGCCTTGATATCCCTCTCTCATTCTCTCTCTGTGGCTATCTGGGTATGTAATAGAGCAAGCCCCACTGTATTTATTTGTAGCTTTCTCAAACAAACTAGAAGTTTTCAGACTTGTCAATTACTCCAAAAAAAAAAAAATCAGAGACATAGATAAACCTCACAAATCAAATCACAAAGTCACAAGACTCACAACAAGAACAGAGCACCGACTTAAAACTTCGATACATACTTGTTTTTGTTTTATTTGTTCTTGTTATGCCTCTGAATCTTCTAATTATTTCTTTCTCCCTCTTCCACCTATATAATCTGCCCAAATCATGATTACTTTTCTATGAGTTTAATAGTATCTTAGTTAATTTGTGTAGATAGTGCTCTTAAATGTTAGTTGTTTCTTATGTACTAATGGTTGACTGAATTATGTTAGGACTGATTCAATTTTTGTGTTGGTGGGCAGACGAATGTGGTAGTTCAAGCCAAGTCATTTGTATTGTTTCCCTTGATTAATATTGTTCTAGTAGAGCATAGCTCCTCTTTATCCATCTTATGCTTGAGCTTGACTTTTTGATCTCCTTTTCTTGTTATGCCTTAAGTCTTCTAATTATTTCTTTCTCCCTATTATTTATAGCTGATATGACACATAAACTTTTTGCAGCCTGACGTTAGATCCTGGACCCATTGATCGTAGTGTATTGATGGAACAAGCTAAACATTGATCTGAGTTACTGTGGAACCCTAGGGGACAGGTAATTGCATGAGTTTTCTTGTACTATGCATTCATGTCACAACTCTAATTAGCCATAAATACTAAATATTTGCATAAGATTTTCATCTATTGTTATAATATTTGTAGGATCCTCCTGGCACACTGGATTGTCGAAGTCGCCATGAAGAGTTGAGACTTCGAGATCCTATGGTAGATGATCGTGTCCTTTCCATTGTGAGGTTGCTTAGTCTAGAGGGTTTGCATTTGGTCCCATCCATACAGCTTGACCATGCACTGATCACTGCATTTGTAGAGCGATGGCGCCCAGAGACCCATACATTCCACCTACCACATGGTGAGATGACGATCACATTGCAAGATGTGGAAGTTATCATGGGGTTGCCCATCAAGGGTGAGGCAATGGTTGGGCCTTCTAAAAGAATTTGGGAAGATGTGTGTGCTGAAATGCTTGGAATTCAAATTCCAAATGGCCCTCAAACTGTGCTAAAAGGTCAAAGGATTCTAATACCTGCACTTGTTGAAAGAATCAGACAACCACTGCCTCCAAATGCCAATGAGATTCAAGTTCATTAGTATGCTCACTGTTATATACTAGCCCTACTAGGGGATATGGTATTTCTTGACAAGTCAGGAGATAGGGTCCATCTCATGTGGTTAGAGTTCATGCAGAACCATCGTAATCCACGCAAGTATAGTTAGGGTAGTGCAGCCTTATCATGGTCGTATAGACAGTTGTGCAATGCAACCGACAAGAAGGCAAAGCAGATTGGCAGACCACTAATTTTGGTCCAATTGTGGATATATGTCAGGTTCCCACATATGTCCCCACAGATAGTGCCCTAACCCGAGGGTGTTTATGGTCCACCACTACCACCAATTCCTCTTGCTATGAAGTAAGTATCTATTGCATAATTAGTAAAACTCATGTATTATGCCACATTTTTATACGTAAAAGGCTAATGCTAATGACCATGCGATGTTACTTGCTTGTAGGTGGGCAGGGGCGATGTGTACAAAGAATGCTCCCACGCACGTGCTTTCCGCATATTGCAATCAACTTGTCACGACACGACCCGACCGGGTATAATATTTATACGTCCATAACATCTTATGTCCTTTAAAAAGTTTTTCATTGCCAACTATTGTGGTACTGGTTATGCAAATTATGGGATATTATTTGAATGTGGTTGCTTTACTTGGTGGCTTTTGTAGGTTAAGTGGGAGCCATACGGAAATGACTTGAGCCACATTCCTCCTAGTTTTAGCATTGAGGGAAGTAACGTGTGGAGGTTGACCATTCCACTTATATGTTTTTGGCTTGCAGAGTTCCACTTACTCGATTGTGTCCTGCGACAGTTTGGGCTAAAGCAGGAACAACCCACAAATGCTAATACCAATCGTGCTTTGCACAAAATAGATGCAAGGGGCAAGGTAGAGAAAAATTGGTCGGTGGAACATGCAGTCCATATTCAAAAGTGGAATGATCGTGACGAGTACGTTTGTAATGCACTTAGGATGGAGGAGGTGATGTCATGTCATCATCCATATATGGTGTGGTATCGTAGAATCACTCAATTGTATATCAACCGTGCTAGTGCTAAGATGGACATTTTGGTAATGTGCATTAATTAATTTTTCACTTATATGTTGTGTTTGATGTTATGTATGTGTTGTACTTAATATATGCCCGTAATTTAATGACAGCTTGCAACCCAACTGGCTATCCTCAACTTGTTCAATGAAGAATCTTATGAATATAAGTTCATTAAGAAGGCCCTTGAGGATGTGGATGAGGTTGATTGTATTGATGTGCCAGCCAATGATGAAGTAGCAAACTAGACTGAAATACCAGATGTAGGGCCCAATACGAGCTCAGTTGCTCCAATGACACGTCATCGACCTGCCCCTACCCTTCCTCTGGCCACTGTGACCCTTGTTCCACCTGTGTCCACCCCTGAGGACATAACCAGCCCTCCCATGCCACCCATCCCTCCCATTGACACTGGATCTCACTCGCTATTTACCTATGTTGAATTTGAGTCCTCCCCACACACCACCACCGTTGACCACAACTCACCCACCGCCCCGTCCTAGAGCTCCCCCTAGATAGTTATACCCACACCTAGCCTTCAAACACCCCACGTTGAGCTCATGTCTACCAGCCCAAGTCAGACACAATCACCTCCTACCTCCTCTACCTTGATACATGTTCCACAAGCCACGCATCCACATGACAGTGACGTTGAGTAGGGGCAAGGTGACCAAGCTGAGCAGCCACAGGATGCAAACGCTGACGCTCCACCCAAACGGAAATCGACTCACGCCATCCAACCAAGGAGATGCAGCACAGGTTCCCACCTGGTATTCCAAGTGCTTTACTCTGATTTTAATTCCATATATTTTTTGGGTATCTTTGTGCATGAATTTGTTTGTTTGTAAAAGCTTAAAATATAACATTATGAGCAAGTAACAGAGCATCTACTGGCCAAACAATACACTAGACGCAACCAGAAAAGAAGTAAACGCGGGGAGGGTGCACCCTAATTATTGGAATCCTATAAGGGCTGCTGCAGTCTTGAGATTGTTATTGTAAGTGGGTCAGCTCTTTCAAGTTCCCAAAACTTAATGGAACCAAACCAGATAGCTTATTACCAGTAAAATTAAGCTTCACCAAACTACTCAGCTGGCCTAAACTTCTAGGGATTGTGCCTGTGAGCATGAGTTAGAATACATTTGTAGAAGACTACAAGATTTTGAGCATTCTTTGAATCATATTCTGACCACCTCCAAGTCTTTGTTAGTGAAGTAAATACCCCGATGCGGAATCCACAATTTTTACCATCACTCATTATACTTTCATGTCGCCTTTTTTGAATCTCTATGCAAAAATGTCTATCTTCTCATTTGATTTTCCCCCATCTTTACAAAGGACACTCAGTGTCAGCCAATGGTTCATATTATCAGACTAAACTAGGGGAATTTGTGTGCAGAAGTAGCTTCATTTTTGTAGAGAGTTTTGTCTGAAATATAGCTCTGTCAAGTCTGGTGAAAGCATTAGTGTAAATTCCGAGCAGCGGAGTAGTATCTCAACAAGCAAATTTTCATTTGAAAACAAAACCAAGGATGTTGAACATGTGCTTCATGTTGATAGTATATGATGATGCGAAGAAAATCAGTAGGCTGGATGCTTCGGACTGGAAAGGACTATTGGTTCTTTCTACGGCCTGAAAAAGAAAGAAAAGCGTATCAAAGGCGACCGGGGCTGCCGGCCAAAAATCCTCCGATGGCAAAGTTAGTTTTTTCCTCTAAGTTATTTGAGTTCCAACTTTTTTGGAGTAAAAACTGAACATACCTTGGGTTTGTCTGAAACAGCCTTTATATAGTGTTATCATAGGCGGTTACCAAAATATGAACTTCTCCTGGCTTCAAGGAGAGATAGAAATCAAACGTAACTTGCATAACCGTTTGGAAGTTATGCTCTTGTTTCACAACGGATACCTGGCGGTTATGCGTGGGATAAGGGATTATCATATCTCATTTGGAGATTTTCCTAAGTGTGACACCCTCGTCCTTGAGTTCCTCAGTTGGGCGTGCTTTGTTTCACACGCGGGGGCTGTTTCGCCTAACGGGTGAATTTGCTCAAGACGAGGATGTCGACACTCTGGACGAGTGCATCACTCTGATGGTGCGTACCTCGTCTTGAGCTCTTCTTCCCTGGACGAGGCACTTGTAGGTAAGTTTCTGAGGGCGTTTACAGTAGTAGGTGGGCTATGGACGACCTGTATGGACGACTTGGAGATGGGCTAAATCATTCTCCTATCAGTATAGTTGTGCAGAAATGTGACTGATGGTAGAGTGCCATCCTTTTCACCTATCCCTTGATATTTGTGGGTTTTTTTTTTTTTTAGAAACGATATTGGTGGGCATATGTTTTGGACATATTCCCTTGTAGGAAACTATTACTTAATAATAACAATAATAATAAAACCTCCTTTGTCCTTGAAGTTGGGTTTTTCCTTTTTTATTTATTTTTTTGCTTGTCGGTGGTTTCAAAATCCAAATTCAACATGATTTGTCTTCTATCTACTCATATCCAGCTGATTTCCCTTTTTATAATGAGAAAACAATTGAGTATTGGAATCCATGTCGTTTGATTCATTATAATCTAATTTTCCCAAAACTTCCACCACTATTTATTTTAACTCAAATTAACACTAAAGCTTATATTTTATGTAGAGCTACAATCTTAATTGCAATTACGTCACCTTTGTGAATGATTATAGCATTCTGTAAGGTACGAGTATTATACATCATAAGGAAAGAAAAACTTTTTCTATCTTCTGGGAGATAAATCATTTAAATTGGTAGATTTGTGTATACATTTAATTACTTTAAATTGATTAGTCAATATTCCACTGCATTATAAATTTCTAATTACATAACGGCTTTGAAAAGTGAAAACTCTCAAGTAAAAATTTTCACATTTCTTGTCCCAAAAACAAAACATAGGAATAGTATGCTGCGTGCTCCAAAATTATGTGTATAAAAGAAAAGCTTCTCACATGAAATACGAGTATGGCACTAGTAAGTTATCTGTCCTACTTCTCACTACATATGCACAAAATACATCATAGACTATTACTAACACTAAGAAATTCTAGAGAGCCTTCAGTTGCTTCATTGCAGCTAACTCGATGAAGAAGATTCTGAATTTCATCAACCCATTTCTGCTTATGATTCTTGTTCTTGCACTTGAACTCTAGAAGACCTTGTGCAGTTTTGAGGCCGAAAGAGACCTCGTCTGAAATTTCCCTTTCTTTTCTATATGGCCATGCAGCAACCTCATCACAAACTCCATAAACAACGCCTAGAAACAACATAAAATATTCAAAGTGAGAAAGAACCTAAGTGTGGAAATTTCAATATAACAAAGTGCCCCAAAGAGGGGAAAGTGTAGAGAATTCTACATTGTAAAGAAACCATGGCCAATGAGCTCTAGTTCAAATGTCACCTCCTTCTTTTATAAATAATGGAGTGGAGATTAAGTTTTGGATTCAAGATCATAAGTATATCTTGTTTTTTCTTTAAAAATAATAAATAAATAAATAAGTGAAGAAAATATGCAATAGTGACAACCAGAAACAATGCCAAGTTTAGAGACTTGAAGCTTGATAGGAGAATGATTTAGCCCATCTCCAAGTCGTCCATACAGGTTGTCCATAGCCCACCTACTACCGTAAACGCCCTCAGAAACTTACCTACAAGTGCCTCGTCCAGGGAAGAAGAGCTCAAGACGAGGTACGCACCATCAGAGTGATGCACTCGTCCAGAGTGTCGACATCCTCGTCTTGAGCAAATTCACCCGTTAGGCGAAACAGCCCCCGCGTGTGAAACAAAGCACGCCCAACTGAGGAACTCAAGGACGAGGGTGTCACACTTAGGAAAATCTCCAAATGAGATATGATAATCCCTTATCCCACGCATAACCGCCAGGTATCCGTTGTGAAACAAGAGCATAACTTCCAAACGGTTATGCAAGTTACGTTTGATTTCTATCTCTCCTTGAAGCCAGGAGAAGTTCATATTTTGGTAACCGCCTATGATAACACTATATAAAGGCTGTTTCAGACAAACCCAAGGTATGTTCAGTTTTTACTCCAAAAAAGTTGGAACTCAAATAACTTAGAGGAAAAAACTAACTTTGCCATCGGAGGATTTTTGGCCGGCAGCCCCGGTCGCCTTTGATACGCTTTTCTTTCTTTTTCAGGCCGTAGAAAGAACCAGTAGTCCTTTCCAGTCCGAAGCATCCAGCCTACTGATTTTCTTCGCATCATCAAAGCTTACACTTATTCTTCTTGGAGAAGGCTCCTCCAACATGTTTGCTTTTGAATTTAAATTCAGAACAGAAAGATTCATGAGATTTCTAATCTCCTTTGATATAGTGCCTCCCAAGAGATTGTTATTGAGAACAAGCCTTTGCAAAGAAGTTGCATTGCCAATCTCCTTAGGGAGAGAGCCCTCTAACTGATTATTCCCAGCTCATAAGCACAATCCCTGGAAGTTTAGGCCAGCTGAGTAGTTTGGTGAAGCTTAATTTTACTGGTAATAAGCTATCTAGTTTGGTTCCATTAAGTTTTGGGAACTTGAAAGAGCTGACCCACTTAGATTTGAGCTCTAATGAGCTCAATGGTGAACTTCCTGCATCTTTGTCGCAAATGTTGAACCTTGTGCGGCTTTATGTTCAGCAGAACAAGCTATCTGGTCAGGTTGATGGGATGTTCTCCAATTCCATGTCCTGGAAGATTGAAACTATGAACTTGAGTACTAATTTTTTTGATGGAGAATTGCCACGATCTTTAGGCAATTTGTCCTACTTGACGCATTTGGACTTTCATGGAAATATGTTTGCAGGGGATATTCCACCGGACCTTGGAAATCTGATTCAGCTCGAGTATTTTGATCTTTCAGGAAATAGGCTTTCTGGACATATACCAGAGAAAATATGCAGCCTAATCAACCTGTTTTTCTTGAATCTGTCGAAAAATAGGTTGGAAGGGCCTACCCATACTTGCTGCAACAGCCTTATAACCTTGTAGAACACATTAAAGGCTTTAGAATTGATCCCTCAACAGAAGCATGTGCCATTTGGTAATAATAATTAACCCTGTGTTAATCTCAAAGCTAACACCTTTACTACATTAGCAGCTTTTCAACTATAGGCACCAACCTGTTTTTCTTGAAGCTGTTCAGTGCATTTGTTTTCTCTTAAATGAAATGTGTGTGTGTATATATAAGATGCTATATCTTACTAATCTGTCTATGCTGTATATTGTGTTTTATGCAGGCCGCACTGCAATGATAGGCTTCTTCATGGCTTATATAGTTGATAGCTTGACCGGGGTGGGTTTGGTTGACCAAATGGGCATCTTCTTTTGTAAAACTCTACTGTTTATAGCTGTTGTTGGAGTCCTTCTGATCCGGAAGAATGAAGATTTAGAGAATTTAAAGAAACTACTGGATGAGAATTTAAAGAAACTGCTAGATGCCCTTCAAATTCAATCAGCAACCTCCTTTGCTTATCAAAAAATAGCATGTTCTTGTCTATTTCATGTTATTGTAGTTACTCTGTTTTAGTGAAGAATGTTGAATTTAAATTCACATCCTTGTAATTTAGTCTTTTGATTTATTAGTTCTTGTGCCTTTCCAGTTACAAGTTTCTACTTTTCTGAAATTCTCTGAACATGTTTTCTTTTGAATTGAGTCTGAAAAGATCATGGTGGCACTGTGTAATCATCTAAACAAGGATACATGCAGCTAAGTAAATAAGGGAAAAATAAGCTTCCAACAAACCAGTTCCACCCAGCTAAAAGTGATCAGACTAATGTAGCAGGCTTCTTCATTCTTACATTACAAATAGGTTTCTTCATCATCACACAGGTCTAAGCCAAACTTATGTTTCTAATAAAGTATTGCTTGCTTTTAAAAAAACAAAGGGTCTGAGCCTAAGTTATTTATCTACTATTTCCTATTAAATCAAGAAAGAGTGCATTTTTCCATTAAAAAGCTGCTGTCACTTAATAATCAGTCATTTAAGATGACAAAGACCCTCTAATATCTCTATCCTAAACATCCATTTTTGGAACAACTTCGTAATCAAAAATTAAATAATGTATTTGAAATTTAGTCCAGAGGTTACTGACAGTCTAATTCTAGAATTTAAACAAACAAAACACTTAATAACAGTGCTCTTGCTGGTCATCCATTTTTATTGCTGGTCATGCTGATTCAGTGCTCTTGCAGTCTTGATTTTTTTGGACTAGTAAATATTGACTCTCCATTAATAAATATTGACTCTCCTTCCACCGGATGTGGTGATGCACCTAGAATCAAAGAAGAAAAAGCAGTGTAAGCAACATTATATAATATATCCATGGCTTTTTTTCTTTTCTTTTTTTGCGATAAAAGATTAGAACTTTATATCTACAGCTTGATCATGCTAAGATTTAATTTGTGTAGATTGAAGTTGCAATGAAACTTTCAACCCTCAGAATTTTCTGGACTAGTACTAAAATCACTGTGATTACAACATGTGCAAGTTAGATATCTTCCAATGTAGAAGAAAATCTAGACTACTACTAACATCACCGTGATTTATACCGAGCACCAATTAAATACCTTAAAAATATGAATATTCTCAACAACATTAAATAGCCATGTGTAACCAACACCAACTAATGGCATAGAATGACGTTTAAGATATGTGAAACCCACGCCCCTACCCAAAATGAAGTAAATGTCAATACAAGCCCTACCCAAAAAAAAAAAAAAAATTGTCAATACACACATTGAATATACTTGGAGACTTATAAAAGCACATATAAAATAGGTTAGAAATTGTTCAACGCTAAATGTTTCTATCACTACTATAGCTTCTATTATCAAGAGCTTTTGGCACTCCTAGTACATGGGACAGAACTGCTGACTTCCAATAAGTATATCCCAAAAAAAGAAAAATTGCATGCGTTGCTTACCTAGTTTGGAACATGGTTGCTTGTTGATGCATGAATCACATTCAGACATCTCCTGCGGTTATGGCCCTCTTCATGACACACTCCACATTTCGGCTTGGGTTGACTCTCCTTCCAATCCATCTCATTTCTTATTCTTGTTGACATAGGTCGACCTTTGTCTCGCAACATTTCAGGGTCAGGGTACAACTTTGGGCCGACAACCTCTCGCCATAATGACTTATCCTTGGGCACACAAAACTCATGTGAATAAGTGGCAAGTCGCTGTTGTAAAGTATAACATGGGTCAATATACCTCATTGCATTGACATGTTCCCTGATACAAACTGCAATCACATGTGAACAAGGGATCTTATAGATTTCTCATTTGCCACAAGTACATGTGTTCTCCAGCAATCTGACTTCATGACTATGGTCTCCCCCATTAGAGCTGTGTGGATTATGTGTTGTGCAAACCTGATATACACCGTTCTGCTGGTTAAATGGCCTCACATAGTGTCTTGTCTCTTTTTCGTAATTTGCTTCATATTTCTCCATGGCATGCTTGCTGAACTTCTGACCATGTTCAATATCACCCAATATTTTAGTGCGCCAATCATTGAAATAGGTGACAAGTTTGCACCAAATATAGTCAACCAATGCAGATATGGGTAGTCCATGTGCACCTTTTAGAACTCCATTGAAACACTCAGACATATTGGTAGTCATTGCCCCATAGCGGCATCCACCATTATGTGACAGTGTCCACTTATCCAGACCCTCCTTCGTTAGATAGGAGTATGGCTTCTTTTTTGCTATATTGGGATTGGGATCCTTATTGAATTTGAGTTCAACTTCCTTAAGGCAATCCAATATTTTTTCAAGTTTGAGATCTTGATGCTTGTATCCTGCTTTTAAGGCCAAAGACTTTAAGAATTTGTCATTAAATTAAGTGTTGAAGTTGCTGGCCACATGTCTAATGCAATATCTATGATATACTAATTATTGGGCCACTGGGCAATGGATGATATTACACCTTTATGTCGGTCTGATATTATGCAAATGCCAGAATTGGGTACCACATCCCGTATTGCAGTCCGCAAGCATTCTAAAAACCATCCCCAACTGGCCCTCGTCTCATCATCCATAACCGCAAAGGTAAGCGGAAAAATCTCATTATTAGCATCGGTAGCCATTGCAATCAACAAATTTCCTTTATATTTTCCATAAAGATGAGTTCCATCAATACTAATCATTGGCCTACAATGTGTGAATCCAGCAATGGAAGGAGCAAAAGCCCAGAACACATACTTGAATATAATAGTACCCGGTATGTCCCTGTTGATCAACCGAAACTTTACTTGTGTACCTGGATCGCTATCCTTATATGCCAACAACAACTTCTGCAACTTTGGTACGACTCTTCCCAATTCCCGTGTATGTTTGCAATAGCCTTTTGTTTCGCATCCTATATCTTGTAGTATGATATATTGTGGTTAAACCTTTCCTTCATCAGATTTTGGAGATCCTTTATTTTGCTGGTGTGATCTTTAAGTACATATCTATGCAGTTCTTTGGCAAGAAAATTCGAATCCATCATTCTGCCATCTTTGTTCACCCCAACTGATGGACAAGTGCGAGGACCGCCGAATACTTTGACAGCCCATAATCCGTTAAGCTTCGGTTGCGAGAATGCTCGGACTTTCCATGCACATGACTCATTTGCGCACTTCACACACAATCTTTTCTAGTTAGACCACTCAGTTATATAATTCTTATTGTTATCCAGAGAGTAAACTATTGATGCCTGTTTCACAGCCTCTTTATTAGGGAAGATCAACCCTTTGCTAAAATTCATTTCCTGCCCCCAACTTGATGAAAATGGTATCTCAACATTTGAAGGATCAATTATATTATCCCAAGTGTTTGCATGGAATGACAAGCCATGAGCTTCATATGTAGGGACCGTAACATGATCACCATCGCCTATATCATCTTGAAACTCTATAGCATCATCATCATCATCATCCACGACATCATCACAGACATTGTCAACATTTTCATAGTTTATAGTATTCTCGTGAAAGTCATCTCTCCCAATCATCTCTTCATACTCATCTCTACCATGATCAACATCATCTTCGTCTTGCTCTTCGCCTTCCCCCCCTAGAGATTGAATATATTCTTGTTGATAACTAGATCCGCAAGCCTTCATTGGAGTTGGTGTCTCTTGACATGGTAGTGTATAACCCCCAACTATAGTACACGGGGTAAGAGTCGGATGACTATCTGCATGTAATGATTGGAATTCTTCCCCGCCACCACTCTCCAAAGTTGTTTGTTGCACATCTTCATCGCCAACTTCTATACGAGACTCCACACTTATATACAACTTAGCAGCTTTTAATTAGGGCGTAGAGTTTATCTTGTCAAACATAATCTTAACATGCTTGTCTCCTTTTATTTCAATAGGTGTGAAGACAATACGGTCATTGAACACTGCAAGAGGAGCACGATATGTAATTTTTATGTCTTGCAACTGACGGTCCAAATTCAGCTCTTTCATAATTTTCTTTTTCAACTCCTTCAAATTGATCTCCCGCCATTTTTTTAGCTGAATAATTTCTAACTTTGTACCAGGCCCTTCATATGTCACTTCATAAGTCACATCATTGTAGAGCTCTCCACCATAATATAGATATAAATCAATCGAACTCATTACAAGCCTACAAGTCAAATAAGTTTACTGAAAGTTAGTGACAAATATAACACTTTTATTCGATATGAACTACAAAATATTGCCTCAAGGCAAATATAAAGATAACATTGTATAGTCCACCAAACAACAATAAACAAATTTTTAAACCCAAACAAATTTGTACATGGTCGCTAACCTTAAAAAATTAATACGTTACACCTTACAACTAACAACACACTGCAAATAAATAACATGTTACCCATTCATTTGCATTATACATAACAACACATTACAAAGCACAAATGACAAATGCCAAACACAATAATAATAATAATAATAATAATAATAATAATAATACTAATGGCCTACTCAATATGGCACTACTCAATATGACAAATTCATCTCTTAATACTAATTCATTTGTTCTTTATATAAGATATGAATATATACTGCTCAATATGGCATTGCTCTGTAAATTCTTATTATTGATGTTACCTGCTTTTATGATAAAACAAGTGTGGTTATCAACTTTTAGCAAGCTTGTTTATTAAGAAAAGTTCATGTTTCTTGAATCCTGCCACTATAATTTACAATGTATACATAGAAGAGCTCAAACTTTTCTTTGCTGGGATCAAAAAAAAAAAAAAAAAACAGCACATCATAATAATATAATAGCACATCATAATAATGATAATGATAATAAACTACCATTACAAACAGCACATCATCAACAATATATATATATATATATATATATATATATATATATATATATATATATATATATATATATATATATATAAAAGGTTTCAATAATTTGCCTACAAATTGAAGAAGAAGAAAGAACCTTTTAATTTGTAGAATGTGATATGTGTGGTGAAAGGGAGAATTTGGGCGTGCGAGAGAGCTGGGAGAAGTGAGAGTTCTGAGACTGGAATGTGTAAGGGATTAAGAGTCATCAGAGTATTAATCTAAGATAGTTGAGGTGGTTGCACTAATTAATTGGAAATCGAGTATACCAAACTCGATTCCCATTTTAAATTTTTTTTACCGTGCTCGCATAACTGACTTGGGTGGGGTTGAATAGCTCGGAAGTCGAGTATACTATACTCAACTTTTAGTGAAAGTTGAGTATACTATACTTGATTTTATGTGGTGGACACAGCTTTACGCAAGCTTGAAGTCGAGTTCACTGTAGTCGACTTATGAAAGTCGAGGATAATGAACTTGACTTCCACGGGGTGTTTTTTTTTTTCTTTTTTTAATCCATGTCAAACAGAAATATGTGGTGGGAGTGGACTGAAGTTACCCGGAAGTCGAGTTTAGTAAAATCGACTTCCAAAAAGAGTCCAACTAACAAATTAAGTTTGAACGCATGCCCTCGTCCTAAAATTTTTCCCTTATTGTACTGTTTCCCAATTTTTGCCCCACCCACAGTGATTCACTCACACAGATTTAGTGAAAGAGTATATCAAAACACTATAAACACACCCTCATAGTGAAAGAAAGAGCGAAAAAGAGAGCTGAAAAACCAGATCAAGCGGCGACAAAAGGCAGACCAAGCGGTGGTGGCAGTGGCAGATTAGGGACAGTCCAGGTGGCGGCAAATTGTGGGGGCTATGCAGCGGCAAATTTTGTGTGTGTGAAGTAAAGGCAGCCTTTTTCCTTTGGGTTTGGAGAGTGAAGAAGGATAGTGAGAGATTTTTGAGGTTAGGCAGCTGTAAATTCTTATCTTTATTTCGCCATTTTTTATGATTTTTCAAAATTTGATTTATGGGCTTTTTATTTATGAGATTAAAGACCAAAATGTTCTGTTGGACTTCTCTTTTTTTTTTTTTTTTTTCCTTCTTCTTCTTCTTCTTCTTCTTCTTCTGGAGTTTAAGCTAGGCTTAATAAACAAAAGGGGTCAGGTTCATGGTGAGGGTGTGCAGGGGTTCAAATTTTTTTTTTAAAAAATATTATATATATATATATAATTTTTTGGTTAGGGAGCCCCCTTACTATAACGTACCACCGCCCCACAGTGGTGATGTTTTAGAGAGTAGAGGGAGGTGAAGGGTAGAAAATTGCAGAAATAAAGATAGTTTGAGTTGGCTTTTTTCGAACCATCATTTAATTGCCACGTGTCCTTTATTTATACAGAAAAGGGAGAGAACATTCTAACGGGGGAGGAGCTTGACCCCAAACTAAGACCATTTAATTAAAATCCGTATTGAGTCCACACTAGTTGAAACCAATCACAATAGATTATGCAAATTCTGATAAGAAAGAAAAAAAAGGGGGAAATTTTCAATTTATTTCTTGAATAATGGTTCAAATTTCATTTTATTCAATAATTATTTATTTGATGAGGTTTTCTTAATCTTCATCCTCTAATATAATTAAGTGGCAACTTCACTGGGAGGACATCGTTTGTTGAGTAATCATCTTGAGGACTTGATCGCGCCCTGCCATTTTTAGGACATTATTCTCATAGTTCCTTGAGCTCACTGCATGACGTTGATAATAATACTATTACTAAACCATGAGTCCATTATGTGATGTTAAATTCTATGGGTCATTAGTCCATTTCATCAAGTGAAGAAATTGTGAGTCATGATCCCGACTCGAAAAGCATGAGGAGTTTTTGAAAAAAAGCTTAATCCTTGTAGTCTTAAAATCTATTCTTTTTTCTTTATAAAATATAATGACATGACATGAATTGACTAATAGAATAACACCATGAGAGAGAGAGAGAGAATTATTTAGAAAGTATGTTGTGAATTATGTGATGACTTAAATAATTTTTTGAGTTAGAAAAAGACTAAATATAGCAATAGTAGAGAAAACCATCTTATTGGCCCACTCTATAGAGTGGAGATAAGGGATATATTCTTCAGAAATAGGCCCCCTATGTCTAACGTGTGTGTGAGGGCATTGCCACATTTGGGGGTGTGGGAAAGACTTTATTGAAGAGATTATAAAATGCAGCCAAACCATGTGATTTATCATAAAGTAATTAATAACAAAAGAAGAAATCCATCCAACCCTACATAATACGCAAGGCTTCAACTCCATGCTACAAACTCTATAATTGTTGTTGATTCGATATTCCGCCCCCAAATAATAAGTATCACATTAATTGTAATTTGAAAGTACCTAGTAATTACATTTTAGTAAAGATTGAAAAGCCACCTAATAACAATGTGATATAGTACGAAGAACTAATTGATTAAGAAAGAAATCCATACAACCTACATCATGAGTTGGGCTTCATCTCTATATGGTAGACATCCTATACTTTTTACTACCTTCCACACAACAACTCTATTATCGCGTTTGTTTTCTATTTTTAAGAAAAAAAAAATTGTTATATTTTTCAATATAATAATAATGGTAATGTTCTTCAATTAATCTTCATCTTTAATTTTATAACACTCACACCACATAATTTTCTTTTTCTTTTTTTGGGATGGGGGATAATGGAAAGAAAATAGATTAAATGAAATTAATAATTATGTTCTTATGTTTGAATTTTGATTTCGTAGAGAAAGTATTTGAAAGAACAAAGACCATCTTGCATCCACCAAACTGTATATGATATGTATTAGCATTACCTTTATAAAATGATAATTTAACTCGAGGAACAAAAAAAAATTTGGTCACTTTCCCTACTGATAGTCACCAAATATAGTGAGCAAATTCAAATTCATACTGAGTCAACACTAGGATAAACCAATCACAACAGGTTATGCAAATTATGATTTTAAAAAAAGAGGGGGGAAATTTCAATTTATTTCTTGAATAATGATAAAATTTTCATTTTATGGAATAATTATTTATTTCTTGGTGTTTTCTTAAACTTCATCCTTTAATATAATTAAGTGGCAACTTCACTAGGAGGTGTTAGTGTATACGTTTGTCTAGCCCATTGGGGTTGAGCCCAATGTACCGTACCACATTCATATTATTTGTACTTCATATTGTGCCTATATAAAACTCTTTATTATACAGTGTTATACACATCATATATACAAAAAAATATATAGTTTATTCTCTTAGTTGCTCTAATACCATGTTAACTATATAAAGACAAAGAGATTGAAAGAATAAACTGTATATGATGTGTATAACACTCTACAATAGAGAATCTTATATGAACACAATAAGTGTGAAGTACAAGTAATATGAATATATTACAAGTACAATACACTAAACTCAAGCCCACTGAGCTAGACTAATAGGTGGTATGACATTGTTTGTTGAGTAATTATCTTGAGGACTTGATTTTGTCCTGCCACTTCAGGATATTATTCTCACAGTTCCTTGAGCTTATTGCATGACGTTGATAATAATACTATTACTAACAATGAGCCCGTTAAGTGATGTTAAAAGCTACGGGTCATTAGTCGATTTCATCATTTGAAGAAATTATGAGTCATGAACCATGATCCCAACTCGAAAAGCGTGAGGAATTTTTGAAAAAAGTTCAATCCATTTAGTTGGATGAAATATGGGCTTTTAAGGGTTTATGTGAACCTGTCCCAAAATCTGTTCTTTTATCTTTAAAAAATACAATGAGATGACATGAATGGACTAATAAAATAACACCATGTGGTTCAGAGAGAGAGAGAGAGAGAGAGAGAATTATTTAGAAAGTATTTTGAATTAGGTGATGACTTAAATAATTTTTTGAGTTAGAAAAATACTAAATATAACAATAGTAGTAGAGAAAACCATCTTTATTGGCCCACTCTATAGAGTATAGAGTGGAGATAAGAGATACACTCTTCAAAAATAGGCCCCCTATGTCTTACATGTGAGGGCATGTTGCAATTGGGGGGTGTAGCGTAATTATCATGAAGTAATTAATTAAAGAAGCAATCCATCCAAACGTACATAATACGCAAGGCTTTATCTTTATGGTAGACACCCTATAATTGTTGTTGATTCAGTATTTTGCCCCCAAATAATAAGTATCACATTAATTGTAATTTGAAATTACCTAATAATTAGTACTTTATAGTGAAGATTAAAAGGCCCCCAGACGATATGATATATTATGAAGAGCTATCCTTTCTTCTCATTTAATAGTCTAAATGGAAGGTATTCCACCAGACATTTTATCAGTACTACAGTTTGATTTGAATAGCCTCCCTTAATAATATGATGCAATGTCTTTCTTCTTAAAAAAAAAATTATGAAGAAGTAATCGATTAAGAAAGAAATCCATACAACCTACATCATGAGTTGGGCTTTAACTCTATGGTAGACATCCAATACTTTTTACTACCTTACACACAATAACTTTATTATCACATTTGTTTTCTGTTTTTAAGAAAAAGAAATTTGTTATATTTTTAAATATAATAATAATGGCAGTGTTCTTCAATTAATATTCATCTTTTAATTTTATAAAACTAACACTACATAATTTTCTTTTTTAGGGGGGGAGAGGGGAAGGGGGAAATAATGGAGAGAAAAAAATGAAATTAATAATTACATTCTTATGATTGATTTTGTAGAGAAAGCGTTGGAAAGAGCAAAGAGAATTTTTAAAAAATTCATTAGATTTTGTTTTAAATTTTATTATTGATTAAAATTTTGGTGAGGTTGAGAGTTGAGAGTTGAGACGAACATTTCATATACTATTATTTTGTCTCCTTTTATTATTTTTTAATCATTTTTTCAAAGGCAAAATTGGGTGCAGCTAATTTTTTTTTTTTTTGAATTTCAAGCATAAAGTTACTCCTATCATAAATCTAGGGTAATTCAAATTCTATAACTTAATAGTTTCAAACGGTTTAATAATAGTTTGAATATCCTTTTTTTTATTATTATAAGTCCCTATTTAGAACTTAGAAGGTTGAGAAAGAGATGGTTTGAATTTTTATTCTCCTTATAAAGGAGACAATGTCACTAATATATAAGACTCTTGATGAGTTGGTGATATTAAACTTAGTGCATGTTTCATTTTTGCAAATATTTTTTATTATTAATGACTTCATTCATGCTTGCTTTTTTTCTTTTTTTTGATACAGCTTATTAATTCTTTATATGATGAAAACTTTTCTTTGTATAAAGATATAAGCTAGATAGAAGCAACATGTCCTTTAGTTTCATTCTTCAGAAGTGGTGTCCTTTTCTATATAGAGTTTTTGGATCGATTGCAGTTTAAAATTTGTTTTCTTCACACCATAAAATTATTCAACGCATTATTTGTAATAAGTCATTTTCTCACGTAACATGATATTTTTCTTGAAGTACGTGGAACTTACTTTTACGTGAGAAGAGTATAGTAGTATACAAAGTAAATTCTTTTATAAACTCCCAAACAAGTTATAGTTTACTCCACCTTATTAGCATTTCCAATTTTTAGGAATTTTTTTACTATTGAAATATTTTTCAGTTTTATATAAAATTAGAAACATTATATTTTTAAGCTTATAATTTAGTATGTTTATTAAAAGTATACAAGTGTAAGATATTAAATCCTATAATTAATAAATTAAAGTTTGAAATTTGAAAAGGTAAGGTCTTCAAAAAAATTTGAAAAGGTAAGTAAAATCAAACTCTCAACCTTAAGGCTCAATCCATACTAATCTATATTATTATTTAAGGGATTTTCTCAGTTTGGATTCCTTATTTTTTTTTTAGTTCAAAAATGTCTTTATATCCCTATATTTAAGTAGAGATAAAACAAAAGAACAATTTGATAAAAATGTAACATTAACTTTTACTAAAACATTACCTAAAAAATAAGATTACTTTTCTATTAATTTTTAAATTACTTTATCTACTTATAGATTAGATTTTCAAAATAAAAATTATATATATAATAAAAAACACATTTTTTTTCTATAAGATAGGACCACTAAAAATACAAAAGCTTCATCGCACACGTTTTGCACGGGTGATGAGGCTAGTAGTAAATTACTAATAAATTCTAAATAGGACACCCATTTAAATGGATCAGATTTTCTTCTTAAAAAAAAAAAAAAAAAAAAAGAGATTTTAAAAAATTATTTTTAAAATTTTAGGATTTAATTTGTTTGAAAAGTAATTTCCCCCGAGATTTTTATTGGCAAGGCTTTGGAATTAGAACATTATCATTTTCACTGTCCAGTCAAAGGCTGCTAAAGAAGGAAAAACAAACGTTTGTGAAAATCGTTGACTCACTCAGCTGCTCCACTCTCCATTGATTCATTCACTCTTCTTTCTAAGATTCTTCGTCCTTAATATAATACGAAGTATTCATAGAAGTCACTGTTCTATACACAAAACCCAACCTGCTCTGTTTTCCACAGTCAACTCCATCCAGATCTCAACGCCCAATTCTCTCCCCACAATCCAAAGACTCCAAATCCCTTTCTGGGTTTTACTCTTCTCCCCCAATTCTCAAATGGGTCGCAAGCCAAATGACTCAGAGTCCACCAGCAACACCTCTCTGATCCTCCTCTTGGTGGTTCTGAGTTCCTGTGCTCTGGTCTACTTATTCCTCTCTGTGTTTCTCACACCAAGTTGGGAGTTCTACCCTATTCATGTTGAGCCTTTGGAATTACTTGAAGAGGATGCTGTTGCAGGGGCAGAGAATGGAGCTTGTTGTAGAGGGATTGATAATATGGAGCTTTGGGGTAATGCTGTGAAGTGGGGTTCGGACTTCAAGTTCAATTCCTCCGAGGAGTGTTGCAAGGCTTGTAAGGCTATGTGTAGTGGCAATGATGGGCCGTGTTTGTGTGATTCCTGGGTCTTTTGTGGAAATCGGGAGGCTTGCGGATCGAAATTCGGAGAGGTGAGTGTAATTTGGCACTTGGATCTCTATAATTTTTTTATGTGGAAATTTGGTATAATATTTTTTGGTATGTCATTTGGTTATTTTGGTATAATATGAGGAATTTGTGTGAACTCTGAAGTGATTTCAGTAATTTCACTAATTTGCAGTATATTTAAATGTTGTAACTGTAATACATTTTCAATCTTAATAGAAACGACTATGGTTGGGTTGCCATCCAGTAAAGCCGTGTTCTGTATTTACTGAGCTTTTTATAGGTTCACACGTTAAATTTGATTTGGAAAGTGTGGCCTTTGCTGATAGTTGTTCAATGATCAATATGTAATTGCTTAATGAGTTCCATAATATGGTTCATTGGCAAAGAGATCTATTGAAATAATAAGCATTCATCTATATGTAACTTATTCCGTTGGGATTCCTAAGATTGGTTGGATTGTTCTCCTTTTAAAGCACTTCCGAAATTTTATTTTATTTTTCTTTTCTTTTGATGATTGGTGGTGGACAGTTATGACACAATTTCAGACGATGTTTGTGATTTTTGTGGATTTTAACCAGATATTTATATTTTCTCATCCCATGGTTGCCCATAAAATTCTAATTGAACAATATATTACATTTCACAACTACATGAGTTATAACTTCATTTCATTCACTTCGAATTGCTACAGTGTTGGCTGAAGAAACAAAAGGACACCTTGGCCCCACAACGGCAAGATTTGGGTCAGAAAGTTATTTGGACTTCTGGGCTCATCTTTGGAAAAGGAGAGGTATGCAAGAACTTTTTGGCTGATGTGAATAATTTTCATACTGTGAAATTGGAAGGTTCTCATCATATTTGTGATGTTTTTGTACATTTGCTATTGAGGATATCATTCCATCATCTCTCTCTGTTTTCGATGTTGAATTTTCAGCATTTAATGGTATGGTTAGCTTATCTCTTAGTTTTTTATATAGATATATTGTCTTTTCTTGCAGGGAATTGTGGGCTTGGAAACAGAATATGGCACTCTTCATATAAAAGTAAGTGTTTATGCTCTCTGCAGCTTTAAGCTCCATATGCTTTTTATATGGAGCTAGCAATGAAGCTAGAATATTTTCTAGAGATGATAAGTTTAGGTGCACTAGCGTACAAGCTTGCATTAGTTGATATCCTCCTTTCCTGTAGTAAATATCAAACTTTTGTCCATGGTCTACATATGTTTTGATTTGGTTTTCTGGTTTTATATAACATTCTAATATTTCCAGTACATAATGACAATACTGCATTTTGTGCAGCTTTTCCCTGACTGTGCCCCGCATTCTGTGACCTACATTCTTGAGCTGTTGACGTTGCGCCATTGTGCAGGTTGCCAATTTTATCGGGCAGAGAGCCGGGGTCACTCTTGGGATTCAGAAGGAAACCACATAAAAAATGTGAGGCTTCATTAATTTTCTTTTTACTTAACCATCCCCAGTATGATAGGAAATTGGAGGAAATGCACGTGTACCACTTTCTGGTTTAATTGTGTACTTTTGCTCGATAGTTTCGCCTATGTTAACTCTGTTGTACTGGTATTTGTATTTAGGCTTTCATCTAGAGCCTATAGTTGCTTCTCCTGAGCTTTAAAACTTTGATTTGTCATTTGGCCTCAAGTTTTTTTTTCCCCTCCCCCAACATAGTGTGATTCTACTATATATTAAATTCAAAATTAAGGGGCTTCACCAGTCATATTTATCACGAGAGAGAGAGAGAGAGAGAAGGGCATAATCCATCAACATAGCTACATATAAATTCAGACCATCCAATTGATAGTGACGATAGTACTTGAAATTAATTCTCTCTAAAATTCACCCATACAAAGACACATGCATGTGGGAATATCATGCTTTAAAGTTTAGACTTGAAAGCCAATAGAGTAACTAAGTAGCCACCAGAAATTAGCTGGTACTAAATCTCTATTATCGAATTTCCTGTTATTGACTATTAATGTTTACATCAATGATGCAATCTATGTCCTTTTCATGTGTTTTGACAAATGTGGAGGTTCCTTACCTTTTGAAACTTTTGATCCATGTTAGCTTCTGGACATACCAAAGGGATGAAGTGTTGTGCAGACCATATGTACACATATATGTTTTCTCTCTCTCTCTCTCTCTCTCTCTCCCAACACAAGCTTTTGTTATACATTCCTTGGCTTCCTCTGATTTACTGTGTGTATTGACTGTAGCAACACTGTTTTTATAATAATTTGAGTATTTAATAGTTATAACTCAACCTTGTTTTGTGACTTTCCCAGGCCCCTTTAGGCCCTCCTTTTGCATTGATTCAAGGAACACTGGAACCCCAAGGAATTGCATTCAATAAGATCCCAACTGAAGTATGCCCAATTATAAGAAGGGGTTCAGTTGCTTGGATTGGTTCTGGCCCTGAGTTTTTCATAAGCCTTGCAAACCACCAAGAGTGGAAAAATGCATACACAGTGTTTGGTTCGGTCCTTCCAGAGGACATGGAAATTGCCGAGAAAATTGCTCAGCTCCCCACTACATCAGATGTTTGGAACAATATCAACGTGACCGTCTTGAAGAAACCTGTTCCCTTGTCGATTCAAAGAATCAAGAAGAGTAATGGAGATCTTAACGGCATGTAACCTCAGGTTAAATCCATATGTAGATGTTTGTGTGTAAATGACAATTTTTGTTGTATTTTTTTTTTCATGGCTGCTTTCAGATATTACAAATTCTATTTGCATAGCTTTGTAAGTTTGTGGTAGTAATAACACCAATTTCTGGAGCTGTTTGTATTGATCTCGCTGGTGGGCGCTTAGTCATATGAGAGTTCTGTTCTTTGGTCAATGTAACAAACTTCATACATTCATAAAAAGAAATACAAATGAAGTACTACTACTTGCACTGACTAAAATCTTGCGTGTTAACTCCATTACACAGTATAGCAGGTAGTTGATCATACAATTTTGTTGGTTCATCAGTTTTAGTTTGCGCATAAATTTGTCAAAGGATAAACGTATGTGTGATGATACAGAATGTGTTGAGATTACAAGCTGACTAGCTTGTGTTAAGTCAGTGAATGGTGCCGTTACATAAAGCCTAAGACTGTAAGACATGACATCATTTTGCTTTCATCCAATTCACTCTAAACTGATACGATGCCATATCTCTATATTTAATCAATCACATGCTAAACATGTGTAATTCTGTTAGACAGCCGTTGGGTTTAGTTAGTTTGTTCTAACAGTTATTGGCTCTGTTCTAGGTGCATATATACAGTGCTTCATGATTGTAAACCATAAGATACCATTTTGAGGTAAATTGATCAGTGTGCATTTTATTCATCTCTGAAATTACTCTCAAAGTTTACATGGTATCAGAGCCAGCATGGCCAATTCTTCGAATACCATTGATTCTGCTTCATAATCAAACTCTTCCACTCAAGCCCATTTTAGCACTCTTATGAAATATGTCTAACCTAAAGTCAATCAAGGTTGATAGCACGAATTAGCTGCTATGGAAGGACCGGTTAACTCTGATCTTGAAAACCTTCTCAATATTTGAGTATATCGATGGCTCTCACTCTCTTCCATCCTCGATAGCAAAGGTAAATTCAATGGAGTCAAGAATCCAAAGCATCAAATTTGTTTAAATAGAGATCAAGCACTGCTAACTTTGATCAAATCTACTCTTACAGCTCCAGCTTTGTCCATCGTTGTTGGACTTAAATCCACTCATGATATTTGGAACACACTCGATAAAAGGTGCACCTCAATTCTCACTCTAATGTGCTTAATCTAAGAGTTGGATTGCAATTGTTAGGCCCACATATTTAAGTTGGCAAACCATGAACAATTTTAACAGTTAGAATCTAGATTGTCAACTATATTGGTTTCAAGGTTTTTATTTTGGCATATTTTCTTTATAATCCATCAATTTAAAGAAGAGAAAAGTTTTTTTTTTTTTTTTCGTTAGGGTTCATACCACAAGAGAGCCTTCAGGATTCTATAAGCCTACTCTCCTTAGAATCCTTATGAAATCTTTTGTAACTTGTAGAAAAACTAGTAGACTAATTGAGTCTACTACATTAGTAGGAGTTACTCTCTTTTTGCGCAAAGTTTCAAAATAATTTCTCTTTTATGAAATCTTTTGTAACTTTAGAAAAACTAGTAGACTAATGGAGGCTACTAGTGAATATTAGTTGTTTCACTTTGATAGAAGGCTATTCATGATTTGTTTAATTAATCATTTGGCCTTAGAATTAATTAACTGATATACTTGGGGGTCTAAAACACCAAGAGTTACTCTCTTTTTGCGCAAAGTTTCAAATTAATTAAATTGCTACTCTATTTTCTTTTAAGACATATGCAACACATTATTCCATCAAATGACTAATATCATTTGGATTTTAAAATACAATACAATTTGAAATTTCTTCTAGTAGGTGGACAACCAGGTTACAATGTCTTTTCTAGGGTTTAGACTCAAACCATTACATGTTTGCGCTATCACTTTGGCACCCTCAAGAATATGTTCTAATCTTGACAACAAAAATGTGTCATCATATAACTCCGGTGTGGGGTCTAATAGTCAAGCACTTTGTCCATCTTATCTCTAACGCATAGGTTTGAGTAGTTTGAGACATTTTAGCATAGGGTGGTGGGCCATGCACAAATGAGGCTCATCTCGTTAGATGAATAGTGATTTGCTCCTATAATTTTACTTTTTTTTTCATTATATAAAAAGAAGAAAAAAAGAAAAGAAAAGAAGAAGTGTTATTACGTAGTACCTTTGTTAATGTTTAATTATTACTCTACTTAAAATTTGATTATAAAAAATATTAAGAAATTCATATGATTTGCTCCTGCTAAAGTTAATGGCCAAAAGTTTTAATTATCCACCATTATTTTTATTTTAATAATTAAATTTAGGTCTTACTTATTGAATGTGTTATTTTGTTTAAAGTTAGTGTCATATATATGGTATAACTCGCTTCTATCATGTGATCGGTAATTAAGTATTTATCAAAATTTTAACAAATTTAAATACCACTCAGCCTTAAAATTTAAAGGCTAAAAGCTTTTTTTTAAAAATCAAAAGATTTTTATTATTTTGTAGATTATTTTACTAATCCTAATATTTGTTTTAGTTTTGATTTTAAAAAAATTCCTAATATATTTTCATCATTAAATTTTTTGTCTTTTATTTTTACTTCATATTTTAAAACATTCGATTAGTTTATTTTATATTTTATATGGTTTTAAAGAATCACATGTAACTTACATGTTAACGGAAACGTCGTCGTTGTGACTTTTGTGAAGGAAACGTCGTCGTTTTGATCTACCATTGACTGAGGAGCCGAGCGAGCACCTCACTTCGACTTTTTAAATAGTCTCCCACTCCCTGTTCCAAAAAATCAAACCGCCCCGCCACAAACAACCGCCAAACCCTCCTCTTCCTCCTCATACTCCCCCCAACAACAACCAAAACGCCGTCGTATCCACCACCACTAGAATGGTCCAATTCCACGAGCAAATAATCGGAGAACTTCTAGAAGACCCGAACGGCGGTCTAGTAGTCCTCTCCTCTGGCCTCTCTCTCCCAAAACTCATCTCCTCTCTCCTCCACCTCCACTCTTCCACCACCGGAACCCTCCTCCTCCTCTCTCCTCCTTCTCTCAAATCCCTCATCCTCCACCACCACCACTCTAACCACCCTCAACTACCTTCCGAAATCTCCGCCGAATTTCCCGCTAACCACCGCCTCTCTCTCTACTCCTCCAACTCCGTCTTCTTCATCACCCCTCGCATCCTCATCGTCGATCTCTTGTCCAAGAAGCTCTCTCCTTCTCTCATCTCCGGCCTCGTCATCCTCAACGCTCACTCCCTCTCCGAAACCTCCACCGAAGCCTTCATCGTCCGCATCCTCCGGTCCTCCAACAGAGACCTCTACGTCCGAGCTTTCTCCGACAAGCCTCACGCGATGGTCTCCGGCTTCGCCAAAGCCGAGCGCACCATGAAATGCCTCTACCTCAAGCGCCTCCACCTCTGGCCGAGATTCCAGGTCCACGTCGCGGAGGAGCTCGAGCGGGACCCGCCGGTTGTGGTCGACGTAAGGGTTCCGATGACGAAGTATATGGTTGGGATTCAGAAGGCTATTATTGAGGTTATGGATGCGTGCTTGAAGGAAATGAGGAAGACTAATAAGGTTGATGTGGAGGATCTGACTGTGGAGAATGGCTTGTTCAAGTCGTTCGATGAGATTGTGAGGAGGCAGTTGGATCCGATTTGGCATACCTTGGGGAAGAAGACGAAGCAGCTTGTTTCCGACTTGAAGACCTTGAGGAAACTCTTGGATTATCTCGTTAGGTACTTGTACTTGCTTTGCTAAATTCATTCATTTCGAAGAAACTTACATTTTGATTTAATACTCTTAATAAGCTAATTCGCTTCACTAGATTATGATTTCAAATATGACATATTTCATTCATATGTGTATTGTGAATTCGTGAATATAAAAGTGACGTTAGTAGTAATCCAAGTGAAAAAAGCTGTGAAATTTGTTGTGCTTGTAGCATTGCTGATTATGATTTTGCTGGTAGCTTTAGTTTACAGTGTGTTAAGATTTTTATTTTTTATTTTATTTAATCAGTATGATATGCGTGCACCTAATGATTTAGAGTTTATTGAACAATGTGTGAATTTGAAGGAATTGTTGGATTGTCTTTGTGGATGAATTGATTTTTCTTTCCATGTTTCTGGTCAAATAGATTGTGATTTGAGTCTTTGGAGTTTGTTGTTGCATAAAGAGTTTCCGTTTGTTCTAATGTAAGAACTTGAGTAGAGATATGATGGTTTTTGTGATTACTTTTGTGAAAATACTTGGGTAGGTATGATGCAGTGACTTTTTTGAAGTATTTGGATACGCTGAGGGTGTCGGAGAGTTTTCGGTCTGTTTGGATATTTGCAGAGTCAAGCTATAAGATATTTGAGTATGCAAAGAAACGTGTATATCGTTTCGGGAGGTCAGATGGTGCGAAACCAAGTGGGCAGGGTAAGAGTGTGACAGGCAAAAAGAGAAAATCAAAGGGGGATGACAAGAATGAGAAAGAAGGTGAGTGGTTGTTATTATTTTTACTATTCTGCTTTGCTCTGGCTTCCATGTGTATTGTTCTACTTCATTTTAGCTTAAATTTGAATTTTGTCATCAAAGACATAAAATAAAAAAATAAAAAAATTAAGAGGGCAAGTAAAAAGGAAGAATAGTGGTCCACTGGTGAGCTCTTGTGAACCATTTTTTTTTCTTTTCCTTTTTAACTCTTATTCTTTAAATGAATATGTGGCAGTTGGCGGTACTTCATCAGCAAGTACAAGTAGTGGGTTAGTTTTGGAGGAAGTCTTGGAGGAGGCACCAAAGTGGAAGGTGTTACGTGTGAGTGAGTGAGTTCCATTTTCTTTGCAATCTGTTGGCTATTTTTTTTTCTAATTGTTGCAGAACATTTTTTATTTTGCAACCTTATATTCGTAAGCGATTGATGTGTCCTACAAAGGAAAGATAAGCTATGATTCTGTCCTGATGATCATATTTATTTTGTGTTTTTAGTTTCTCCTATTGTTTCAGTTTGATGGTTTTAGTTCCAAAAACTTTGAAGGTGTTGATCTTAGAAGTCCACTCTAAATTTAAGAGTTACAATTTTATTACAGGAGGTTCTTGAAGAGATAGAAGGGGAAAGACAAAAGCAGAGAGAAGAGTTTCAGGTTGAAGGTGAAGAAAATGATAGTGGTATTGTTCTAGTGGCATGCAAAGATGAACGCTCATGCATGCAGCTTGAAGAATGCATCTTGAACAGTACACAGAAGGTTTTTCCCACATTCTCTTCTTATGTGTTAGATTTCCTCATATGCTTTAGCAGTATCATATTCTTTTTGTATCACACTTGTTTGTAAGATTATGTATTTTTATTTATTTATTTCAAATATCATACTTTAGTCTAGTCAATTGGCTAGCTACCCTCAGACCTAAGCTAAGCCAAGCTATTGACATCTTGAGGATGTTTTGAAGGTTTTATCAAAGCACAGATATACGCTTCTTGTTTCCTTCAACATAATGACCACACACACACATCCTTTACTAATACTTATCCTCATTGCACTTTCAGCCCACCACAAATATTTGTGATTGTCGTCTTTTAACTGATAAATACTATATATGATAAAAATATGAAATGAAACTCATTTATTCTTCTATGCAATGAAATTCATTTGTGCCTGGCCAAAGGTTCTCACAGATTTTTACATACTTGCACTGAGAACCTGGTTGCATTTTGATAAAAAAAATCTTTTGACTATTTCGAAAACTATGTGAATGATACACAACCTTAATTGACTTATAATTGGTTATTAATTAAAACCTATGACTTTAAATTTATGTCGAATAGCATGTGTTCATTTTGATAGACTTGCAGTTTGTATGTTCAAAATTTCTTTCAAAAGCAATTCCATATTTGATCAAACAGGTTTTTAAGCAACGGTATGTAAGTAGAACTTTTGGTAATATTGCTTAATAAAATTTTGGGTTCTCTTAAAAAAGATTTGTACAGAGAGTAGGCTGGTATGGACTTTTTGGTGTACTCTTTTATCCTTTTTCCTTTTTTTTTTTTGGAAATTGATAATGAATGGATGCATTAAAAATAATGATTTAATGTCACATTTCATGCTGAAGGTCATGCGTGAAGAATGGGAGAAGTACTTACTAAACAAAGTAGACTTGCGTGACCTACAAACACGTTATAAAAAGAAACCAAAGGATCCCAAAGGTTTTGGGGTTCTTGATGGCGTTGTCCCCATAACACCGGCGCCGAATGCACAGGCTAGCAGCAGCATAAACAAGCAGGAACATGATGCACTTTTGGCTGCCGCATCAGAGTTAAGAAATCAAGCTAAAAAGGATTGTGCTATTGGAGATGATCTGCAGCCTCATGATAGCAGCAAAAAAGGTGGAAAAGGAAAGGGAAGGAGTAAGAAAGGCCCAGCTAATGTTCAGAGTCCTGGAAATAAGAAGGCAGCAAGAAATGATAAAGTTGAAACATCAGATTCAGAAAATGAAGGCAAAAAAGATGAAATCAATTCAGCCACTGTAGACAAACCAATTCTTCGGAAGCATACTCAAGAGTCTAATGGATCCAGAAATGCTAAGCCACTGCCACCGGTGCACTTTTATGCCCTAGAAAGTGATCAGCCTATACTGGACACTTTGAAGCCCTCTGTAATTATTGTATACCAACCAGACATAACTTTTGTCAGGGAAATTGAAGTTTATAAATCTGAGAATCTATCAAAAAATTTGAAGGTATACTTTCTTTTCTATGAAGATTCTACTGAAGTGCAAAAGTTTGAGGCTAGTATAAGGAGGGAGAATGCAGCATTCGAATCTCTGATCAGGCAGAAATCAATGATGATGATTCCAGTTGATCAGGTATGACTTTTGTAGTTCAGTTTATTTTTTAACATAGAGGATGTTCTTGTGGACTCGTTTGTCATGGTTATATGTTTACTTACAATCTATTGGTACCGACCATGGCATTAATCTTGCATGCATTCAGAGCAAATTCAACAAGTTGCTAATGTGAATTCATTCTTTTGTAGCTGATAAATTACCATTTGTCTTAAAAGCTTAAGCTATTAAGAAATTGTGAATTTAATCATTTAACCATAATTCTAACACTCCCCCTTATCTGTGGTAACGTGGAAATAGGGATCAAGCTCAAGATCTCTTGTTTTGATGCCATGATAAATTACCGATTGTCTCAAAAGCTTAAGTTATTAGAAAATGATGAATTTAATCATAATTCTAACAGTAGAAATAATATTTTGTATTATCTCCGTTTTGAACATCCTAGAGTTATAATTTGGACGATTCTTTTAATGCCCTTAAAATGTTTTCTTGAAATTATGCAGAGATGCCCCCTCTCACTTTTTGACATGCAAAGCCTGATTTTGTTATCTCCTCCTTTTCAAGTGAAATAGATGATTCTCTAGTTCTTCAATACAGATCTCAGTGATTTTAGCATGTCCATGAAACAGAATTTTGTTTGTCTATTTGGAGTTATGAATTTTTCTAGCATCATATAATAATTGAAATGTTGTTCATCCTACATTTTATCCCTTCACAATCAAAATTAAGTACTTATATGGTTCTGTATGTTGTGGGACTCACCTGGGTTTGAGTCAGGATGGGCGCTGTCTGGGATTAAATTCTTCTGTAGAGCCACAAGCCTCAAGTTCCCAAAACTCAATAACAAGAAAGGCAGGTGGAAGGAAGGAAATTGAGAAAGAGATGCAGGTGTCTGTTTTTCTTTTTCCTCTGTGATCTCTCTCCAGATATGCATATTAGGAATTTTATTTTACTTTATTTATTTTTTCTCTTCTCAGGTAATAGTGGACATGAGGGAGTTTATGAGCAGCCTTCCAAATATTCTCCACCAGAGGGGCATGCGCATAATACCAGTAACCTTGGAAGTAGGGGATTATATTATCTCACCATTAATATGTGTAGAGAGAAAGAGTATCCAAGATCTTTTTATGAGCTTCACATCAGGTCGCCTTTACCACCAAGTAGAGACAATGGTCCGCTATTATAAAATACCGGTTCTCCTGATTGAGTTTTCGCAAGACAAAAGTTTTTCATTTCAGGTAATTGATTTACATTTATGAACAGAAAGCCATGGTTTAGGCTTAATTTTCTGCTGGTTTGATTTTTTAAATTTTGGTTTGCAGTCTGCAAGTGATATTGGTGATGATGTGACACCAAACAGTATTATATCAAAGCTTTCTTTGCTTGCTCTCCATTTTCCCCGTCTGCGAATCATCTGGTCTCGGAGTCTGCATGCCACAGCTGAAATATTTGCTTCACTAAAGGCAAATCAGGATGAACCCGACGAGACCAAAGCAATGCGAGTTGGTGTTCCCTCTGAAGAGGGTATTGTGGAAGATGATGTGAGGTAAGTTGTGTAATTTTAATTTGGTTTTCACTGCCAATAGTTGAGGTTTTCAATCTGATGCTCCTAGAGAGAACGGGGAGAAAAATATAGTGGTAACTACCATTAGCTGGGTTATAGGTGTGAATCCAGAACTTTTTTCATGGCCGACTCAAAGTCAAAACTACTACAAGTTTTGGTGGTGGAAATGATCAAAATTAACAGTCCTTGAGCAAATAAGCATAAAGATGATTTAATTTTGTGATGTATGTTTAATAGAGCAGGTGGTACACTTGAGGCCTAATGGTGTGTGCTGAAATAGAAAGAGAGGACCTTTTGTTCTTGAGCCGTACAGGGGTTTGAATTAGTCTAGTTAGGTTGCTTGATTTCACTTTTCATCTGGTATATGAATTTGACGGTATGTTACATTCATCTTTACAGAGCTGAAAACTACAATACATCTGCAATTGAGTTTCTGAGACGACTCCCAGGTGTGACAGATTCAAATTACAGGGCTATAATGGATGGATGCAATAGCCTGGCAGATCTCGCCCTTCTTCCTGTAGAGAGACTAGCTGAACTAATGGGTGGTCAGAAAGCTGCTAGGACTCTCAGGGAATTCCTTGATGCAAAGTATCCAACCTTGTTATGAGGGATTGTATCAAGTGATACAGAACCGACCCCTAATTAATTCATTTGTTTGGATATTTGATTTATTCATTAGTGCATTGCTATTGAAATTTTGTATATAGGGTTTTATGAGATCATTGTTGTTGTAGTAGCCTGATTGGCACCTACCCCGTCCCTGTGTCGCGGGTCCAAACTGCCTCTTCCCCCTCCCCAATGAGCCAAAGAAAAAAGAGGATGATTAAGGTCTCCTCTATGGTTCCCATGTATTGCTAGCTGATCCATTGTAATTGTAATTTTTAAATTAAATAGATTATCTGGCCGTTTCATTGGCAGTCTATTGAATGACTATAGTGTAACATTTAGACTTTTTTTTAGCTGTAATCTCTCTCTCTGTGCGCGGGTTTTGGGTTGATGACTGGTTGTAATGCTCGCGAAGGAGTTGTTCCTATAAGTTTTGATTTTTCAGCTCCAACTCCATCTTTTCCATTTTTCCAGTCCCCACTTCACAACCTTTTCAATTGTTTATCACTAAAGCCGAAATTTTATAGATAAAATTGTACGTTATTTTGGAATCGTAACAGAGCTTGCCATCGACGTCCAATATTGAAGTGCATGCCAAAAATGAAAACAAAAAGAAAAAGGAAATTGTGGCATAATGATTCCATAACAAAATATATATTTACACACACACGAGCCCACGAAATATACATATCTAAGTTCAAATCACATAGTTGTATAAAAAGTACGTAGTCCACAAAATTTCTATTTTTGCGGGGTTCCAGAGATGTCATAGTACTAGGCAGTTTGTCCTGAATAAAAAGTTCATACCTAATTTATAAAACTCCAACTTTTGCGAGGCGTGCAAGAAGTTATATTGTAGGCAATCTTAGCCTAATATATATATATTTTGGACGAGGTTAATTGTTAAACTTTAACTTATGACTTGTCGCTTTTGATATGTAGTTGTATATAATATCAAATTATCAAATTCAAAACCAAATAAGCATATCCTATCATATTGTATCATATACTATATAATAAAAGTTGAGTTTAGAAGTCGTGGTTGCACCAAGTGGCTTCACCAAATCACAATATTGTGGATAAAAATAATTTTTTAGATAGAGACAACAACTTATTTGTTCTTATCAATTTCTTTAAATAAAATAAAATTAAGTCTTCTAACAAAATATGCAACATGCATCTAAGTTTCAGTTGATAGAGACAACAACTTATTTGTTTTTATCAATAAACAATAAGTGTTTTAACAAAACATGCAACATGCATTTTAGATAATATAACAATAAGTGTTTTAACAAAACATGAAACATGCATCTAAGTTTTAGTTAATAAAGACAACAATTTATTTGTTATTATCAATTTCTTTAAATAAAGTAACAATAAAAATTTAAACAAAATATGCAACATACATCTAAGTTTCAGAAATTTAAATCATACTTCAACTAAAAATATATTATCAAAATTTCAAAACTTATATATATTCATCAATGGTGTTTCCATAGAATCTCTCTACCCATGTTTTGTTTTTGTTTTTTTTTTTTTGAGTTGCAATGCATATGTATTTGTATTAGAAGGATATGCATGTTGTGTAAACTCATAGGAGTTGATAAGGTTATATGATACTCTCTGTATCTCTCTCTCTCTCTCTCTCTCTCATTTAAATTTTAACAACGTTAAATAATATTTATAAACTTTTTTTAACTTCCTTCACTAGAAAAAAAAAAAAAAAAATTCTAAACTAAAATCTGGAATCCCACACAACACCCCATGTTTTTGTTTTTTTTTTTTTCAAGTTGCAACTTACGCATATTTATTTGTATATGATAGTTTTGATTAAATAAATTTATCTTACTTATTATTCTTTGTTTCTAAATTTTCAGTATGGATATTATGTTAAAGGAAGTTTACTATAAAGAAGCAAAGTAAGAGACACCCAATTAAGTTCTTGGTTTCTTTGTGGTAAGTTATTTATTTTTTTAAATTCTCAACTTTTGAACTATTTTGTGTTTTAGGTTTTGGTTTTCAATGTATTTAGTTTGTAATTGTTTTGATTTTTTCAATTGACTATCATTACAAAGAACTTGGTTCAAAACATGTCTTTCATGTGTTGTAGTGCAATTTGATTCCAAATTACTTTTACTTATTAATTGTTGAGACTTTATCAATGTTTATCTATTTTTATATTTTAAATTCTGTTTTGCTTTGTGTTAATTTCTTAGTATGCGGAATTCCTCCCATATTTCTTCAGAGGTGAAACTACACTATTGGTTCCTGAAATTTACCCTGTGTACGCAATTGGTCCCTCAAATTTGAAGCGAGCACAATTAGTCCCTTAAGTTTTAAAACAGAGTTGTATTGGTCATTTTACTGACTGCTGTTAACATTTTTTAATTAAAAAAATTACAAACTAAATTTACATGTGGGAAAAAATATTCACGGGTAAATTAAAAAAATTAGTTTCTATCTATTGTAGGAACTTAGAACCCACAACGAGAGAGAAGGTGAGAGAGGGAAGAAGCTAAACCCAGCCACCACCTGAAATCCCATGCCCTTGCCGCTGTAAGCAATAGCCCAAGTCGTAGCTGCCACCGGCGACAGCACAGCCGACGAGCAGTGTGATATTGACGCTGGAGGAGATGGCAGTGAAGAGTAGGCATTTCAGTGTGAAGAAGAGCGAGTCGATGGTGAGACTTCAAGGAAACAAGTGTGGACATAAAGGGAAACTGGCTATTGAGGCGGAGATTTTCGCCGTGACACCGTTGTAATTGGTGGTGGAGGTGAAGAAAAACTATGGCGATACCTTGGAATACAACCAGTTCTGTAGTAAGGAGCTCCGGCCGGTTCTTAAAGACATTGTTTGGACCTCGCAGGCTGACAATTCCACACTACTTGCTTAAATCCAATATATGTTATTGTTGTTTAGACAATATAATTGTTGTCGTCGCTCTTCAAAAAAAAAAACCCCCATAATATATTCCACTGGATACACTCTATTTTTCTCTTTCCCTTTTAACCAAAAAAATCCAAAACTCTCAAATATCCTTGTCTCCAAAAATTTTATCTCTCCTCTCAATCTGGCCAACGCCTTAACGCGTTCACGTGTAGTACTTGTCGTTTCATTTGTGGGTTATCCCCTATATATAAACCCATCTGAACTTCTCTTTTCTTTAGGTGCAGAAATTAAAAAAAAAAAAAGTTTGAAGTTTATCCCACTTTTCTTTCTCTACATCTTTTTCCAAAACCAATACCCAAATTTCACTTTCTTTTTCTTTTTTATTCTTTAAAAACAACAGAAAAGAAAATGTATTGTTCGAAACCCAAAATGCCTTCTTTAGAGGAAGAACTGTTCCTATCAACGCCTGGGAAGTTCAAGATCGGCCGGGCCCACAGCATGAACAGTCAATTCCACCGTTGTTTCGCGTCTATGAGCACCATGTTCTTGTGGGCACTCTTCTTGATTGCATTAACGGCGTCGCATTTGAGTTTCCAAAGTTTCGTCGATTCCGGTAGCAAGTATTTCGCCGCCTCATGGGACGGCAGCTACAGCTTGGGCTATTGCTGACAGTGGCAAGGGCATGGGATTTCAGGCGGCGACTGGGTTTAGCTTCTTCCCTCTCTCACATTCTCTCTCGCTGTGGGTTCTAAGTTCTTACAATAGATAGGAACTAATTTTTTTAATTTACCTGTGAATATTTTTTCCCCCATGTAAATTTAGTTTGTAATTTTTTTAATTAAAAAATGCCACATCATTAAAAAAATGACAAGTCATTATTCCGTTAGCTACATAAGTAACATTGTTAATAACAGTTAGTAAAATGATAAATACAACTCAGTTTTAAAACTTAAGGGACTAATTGTGCTCGCTTCAAACTTGAGGGATCAATTGCGCACACATGATAAATTTTAGGGACCAATGGTGTAGTTTTGCCTTCTTCAAAAGTCTAACTAAATTCAATTTAGAATTCCTCCTACATTATTTTAGATCATAGATATTATTTGGCTAAATTTGGTTCATTAGTTCAAATTCCTATGTAAGTCTATCTTTACTTAATTTCTTTTTCATTTTTTTTAAATAGTTCGGAAAATATGGATTGTTTTTCATGTGTAATATTAACATATGTGTTCTTAAAAGCTAAAACACAATATAATTAGAGACATTACTCAAGTTGTATAAGTTAGATTGTTAACCATTTAAATAAAATCAATAGTAAAATAGATGATTTAAATATCAAAATAAGACCTTTTTTTTTATTTATTTAAAATCTAGACCCAAGGGTTAAGTTGATTGCAAAAAAGAAACAGCAGCTTACAAAGAGTCACGAATGACCGAAGGAGCTATTTCTTCAGGAGATGATTCAATCCAAACCTGAAGCTCATTGCTAGAAACTGTTTTTTTTACTAAAAATGGGCAATAGAATTGCCTATGTTTAACATGAAAGAGCTTACAAGAATGAAAACCATTAGCTAGCATAAGAACATCGTGTATCACATGACCATACTTCAAATTCATTATGACCCCAGCTAAGATGGCCTTGATAATTACCCCAACAGAGCACTAAAAAATACTCAATTCTTTCACAAAAATTAGCGAGTGACAAGGTTTCTCTAGCTGATTTTGGTCATCTGAAGGGGCGAAAGCCTTTGTAGGTTCCTTTGTTGTATGTAGTTTTTCTCATATTAAAAGACATCAATTTTGTTGCTCATCACATTGCTAGATATGTTAGTAATTTTGAGACGTGAACGAAGGATATTCCATCTCACCTACACGCTGTAATTCTAACTTATTTAACTAACTTTTTAGTAATGAAATTACAGCCTTCTTCTAAAAAAGAAAAAAAAAATCCATAATGAAGCACAATTTTTAAGCTCAAACTTTTATTATATATTATATAGTATAAGTATGTGATATGATTTATATATATGTATATTTTTTTCGAACGAATATATATATAAATTACTTATGGAAACAAAAAATAAAAGTTGATAAAAAAGAAAAGATAGTAACAATATTGGAAAAGAAATTATAATTAAAGCAATATATTGTCTGGGGATTGGTGTTAATTGCCAATTTTTCCCCTCGCATGTATCCCAAAATAGCGCGCAACTCATTGCACACTCCACACACAAACGCAGCTTCATTCCTATCCATCCTTATCTCTCATTCTCTGAAAAAAACAAAAAGAAACAAAGAAAGAGATGTCTCTGACTCACATTCTCAGAGGCTCTGTTTCTACAACCCCACTGCTCTCTCATTCTCACACCACTACTACAACCACCAAACCCCACTTCCTTCACGTCACCACTCCAAAACCCACCACCACCATACCCTCTGTGTCACTCTCTGACATTTCTTCTTCAGAAAGCTGGGCCCCACACTCATGGACGTCCAAGAAGGCCCTCCAGCTCCCGGACTACCCGGACCCGGAAGAGCTCCGGTTGGTTCTCAACACCCTCGAGTCCTTCCCTCCCATCGTGTTCGCCGGCGAGGCCCGCAACCTCGAGGAGCGGCTGGCTCAGGCCGCATTGGGTGAGGCCTTTTTGCTTCAAGGTGGTGACTGTGCCGAGAGCTTCAAGGAGTTCAGTGCCGATAACATCAGAGACACTTTCCGGGTTTTGTTGCAAATGGGTATCGTCCTCACCTACGGGGCACAAATACCTGTCATTAAGGTTCGGTCCGGTTCTCTCTCTTTGTCTTTCGTTCCTTTTTTTGGGTTTTTTTTTTTCGTTAGATGATTTGGGTGGGTCTTTCGTTGTTACTTGCATGCTTTAAGATTTTGGGAATTCGAGCGTGTATTTGTTGTTGTGTGCCGAGGATTAGGAATGCGTTTTGTTCGTTCTTTTGAGTGCTAGATACTTCATAATTGGGAATTTTGAAAAATGGCACGGATTAATACACTATCCTTAACTTATTTCATGAATAAATTAATACATTTTCCTCATGAGTTGCTAACAACTTTTGTATCAGTGCCTGACCATGTTGACTGACACCTTATTTTATATACACGCACACACATGGGTACTTTCTTATAGTTTTTTTTTTTTAATTTTTTTTTTATAGGATCTTCGTACTATTATAGCAGCAAAGTGATGATTGAAACTACCCTCATAATGATTATACTACAAACTATATAGGAAGATAAAGTGGAAAGTTGAAGTCTTATATATGATGGAATTGCTACACATGAATCATTATACAATCCAATGAACTGGGCATTTTGCAAATTGTAATACTGGTTTATTTTAGAATAGTTTATTGTAAAAATTTTCAGCAGTCTTATAAATATAATTTTTCTTGCATCATGTTTTCAAGAATTCTTTTTGGTCTGCATTTCCTGCTGTTGTGACCCATAGGCTTCTCCCTTGATTGTTTACCAAACTAGTAATTTGGGTTCTCGTTAATATGTAATGATTTGTGGTTAATTTTATTATATTAAGTCAACTCTTAGATCTAATATTTTTTCCATTATCTTTTGTGTGTGCACCTTGCTTACATGTAGAAAACAAGCTCCAGATTTGGGATTGAGTGACCAAATTCTGACCGAAAGTTGCTGCATTTGTTTAACGTTTAAAGCTTAGTGACCATAACAAAATGTGCAAAGCCTTGCGTGCAAAAATCACGTATATAATGCCATGTGTAACTACAAGACATTTAAGTGAAATTTGCTTCACTTTGTTTACTTCATGACAGGTAGGAAGGATGGCAGGCCAATTTGCAAAACCTAGGTCAGATGCTTTTGAGATTAAAGATGGTGTGAAGCTCCCTAGTTATCGGGGAGACAATATCAATGGTGATGCTTTTAATGAGAAATCTAGAATACCTGATCCGCAAAGGTTGATCAGAGCATACCTCCAATCTGTTGGCACGCTGAATCTCCTTAGAGCATTTGCCACTGGAGGGTATGCTGCCATGCAGAGAGTGTCACAGTGGAATCTTGATTTTGTGGTTCACAGTGAACAGGGAGACAGGTATTTTATTTATAACACCTCCATTTAATGCAATTTTTCTGTTGTGCCTCAATTTCGTATCTATAGTTATTCTGATTATTTTAGTCAATAACCTTATGCTTCGATTCAAGCAGTGGATTTCATAAAAATAGTTGTTATTTTGTGGTCCCATATTCTTTATTAGCAAGAGAGTTGCTTGAAAATGAATGCTTTCAGTATTCAAATTTACCCGGGTTGGTTTCTTTTTGTATCATACTTACTGAACCTTACCTTGTTGAGGAAAGGTACACAGAACTTGCGCAAAGAGTAGATGAAGCTCTGGGGTTCATGGCTGCTGCTGGGGTTACTGTAAATCATCCGATGATGAACACTGTTGAGTTTTGGACATCTCATGAATGTCTTCATTTACCATATGAGCAAGCCATGACGAGGGTGGATTCAACAACTGGGTGCTATTATGATTGTTCTGCTCACATGCTTTGGGTTGGTGAGAGGACTCGGCAGTTAGATGGAGCACATGTTGAATTCCTCCGGGGTGTATCTAATCCTCTAGGCCTAAAGGTAAATGGCAGTTGCACTTATAAGGAGATAAACATGGCAGTTGTGTTAATGAGAATCTACAAAGGCAACCTCAAGTTATATAATTTTAATTTAATAAAAATGTTGCTCTTACGATATTAATTCTATAAACCTCAATGGTGAGAACAAGGGGGATTTCCAGGTTAAATCACACACTACTCAAATTATTAGAAATAATGCTTAACTTTAGATCTATGTAAAAGTTATAAAACCCCTGTTTTACTTGATTTAATTGATAATTTAATGTGTATAAGTGTGACATGTGTCCAAAAGATTTAAGGAGACTGTCTCATGCTTTTTGTGTGTGATACTCTGAGCTATTCTTTGGATTCTTATTATGGACATTGGTGCATGTCATTGATCTTTTTATGAAGATTCTTGGTAAGTTGAGGTTTTCTTGTATAGGGGGTCTTGAAGTGATTGAGTGGGCTCAGTTGCTTTCACTCAAATGGTGCTCAAGATTTATGTACTTCAAGGTTTTAATTGTTGAAAAGTCAATTTATTAAGTTCTCCATAATTTCACACATGAGATTAAAATTTCAACAATAATATTTTTCTACATTCTTTTCTCTGGGTTGTTGATGTCTGGACTTGTTCATGCAGGTGAGTGACAAAATGGATCCAAAGGAGCTTGTGAAATTGTGTGAAACTCTCAACCCTCACAACAAACCTGGAAGGCTGACAATAATAACTCGAATGGGGGCAGATAATATGCGGGTAAAGCTTCCCCATCTGATTAAAGCTGTGCGCCAGGCGGGGCTTATTGTCACTTGGGTTAGTGATCCCATGCATGGGAACACAATAAAGGCTCCTTCTGGTCTCAAGACACGACCGTTCGATGCAATCAGGGTAAGAACTCAACCATTCTCAGCTTCTGGACCCAGGTTACACCTTCAGAATACCCCAGAAGGGAGTTTTGCTCTACTTCCCTCAATCCTCACTTTACGATTGAAAATGGAACAATCATTCACTGGCAGCATGATCCCTGCTTTAACTGCTTCCTCTCCCAGACTCAATCTTAGTTGAAATCTATTGACCTTTTCTTCTTTGAATTCTACCCTACTAATTTCTTTTCTCAAAGGCTTTGCTTGCCTGTAATGATACTTTTCTTTTGTCTCAGGCTGAGTTGAGGGCTTTCTTTGATGTTCATGCACAAGAAGGAAGCCATCCTGGGGGAGTTCATTTGGAGATGACTGGGCAGAATGTGACGGAGTGTGTTGGAGGGTCGAAGGCAGTGACCTTTGATGACTTGAGTTCCCGCTATCACACACACTGTGACCCTAGGCTGAATGCTTCACAGTCACTTGAATTGGCATTTGCCATAGCTGAGAGGCTGAGGAAGAAAAGGTTAAAACCTGCTAACAACTTTCAAAGGTAATGGTCCTATGAAGTGAGAGATATATATATATATATATACATGAGTGTAGGCACATTTATTTTGCTACCATAAAATTCTTATGTTTAAATGGAGGCCCTTGTCTTGTTAATTATATTTCTTTATAAATCATGTTTGTCGTAGTTGGACCCGTGTGTGCGTGTGGGGTCGTGCATGACTGGTGCTTTGGAAGCCTGCTTTGAGATGATGTTACAAATTTAATGGCTACATCATTCCCTTTTCAATATGAGATTATGATATCTTAAATTTCTTGACTTTGATGTGCTTTTCATGTTGTTAGGTATAATGGTTGTAAAATTTTGTTACCTTGGTGTGATTTCCATGCAACTTCTGAATATTTATCAAGCTTGAAGATTTTCTATAGTTTTTGGGCAGGTTGTTTTCTATGTCTAACCTTCATATGCGTAATTTATGTCATGGAGTCTTGACCTTTAAGTTAGAGGTCATGCCTTGGTGTAATAGTAGCAAGTACCTTCCACCAAAAGAGGTGACTTGATGTCTAGTTTCCCAAAAAATGGGGAAGATGCCCTTACACCAGTTTGTTCCTTCAAGTGGTTGAAGGTACAGGTTGGTGAATCTTGTCCCCCCAAGGGCCTATAATTATTGTTATTTCGCATTTAATTCGAGTTGAATTGAGGTGGATAAAGAAAAAGAAAAAGGAATTCAGCTTTGAATTCGCATAGGCTTCCTTGGGCACCTTGGATGGACCACGTCGGCAATTAGAATGTTGGTTTGGGCTATTTTGTCATGTTCGATCTTGTCATTTTCCGTTGGGGGTGAGAACTGAGAAGAGCTTGGTTCTAGGCTAGGTACTTCATGAGCCTCTGTTCGAATGCTGAAGGCCTAATGGGCCCTCTTAATTTCAAGGTTAGACAACCGTCTTTATAATAGCAATGGGAAACATGGGTTAACCTCCTCAAGCGTTCACAAAGAATGCATCTTCTTTAGACGCGCTACAAACTAAAATCATTCTACGTTTGTTGTCATCCCAAAAGAATCCAGACTATATAAATAATCACCACTCAACCTAATAGATCTTGTGGCTATTGGGCCAAGAGTTTTGTAATTTAATTAACATTTTTTGATATTTTTAATAAAGACATCTATGTGGCATTTTTTGGTATCTTCAATAAAGACGTCTAAGGATCAAACTTTGCGTTCTGAAACTATTAATTATATATAAAAAAAAATCTGGTGGTTACTGGAACAATTAGTTGCTTAAAAAAGAACCAAAAGGAAACCTGAAATGCTATTTATTTATGTTTAATGGTTTTATCAAATAATAGTGGGTCACTGGCTTTATGCAAAATCGAAATAGAAAAAAAAGGAGCAAAAATAGAACAAACAATTACTTAGTGAACACAAAAATTTACATGAGTTGGTACATAGTGTAAGGCTTGCATCATGGGTCAGGTTAGGCACGTGAGGCAATATTTTTAACTAACCGACTAATGGTAAGTTGGGAAAATTTCAGTGTGCCACAAACTCACAAATCTATTAAATAAGTGGGTTAGTTAAAAATTTGAACGGTTTCAACTTTGTGGATTGAGTGGGTTGGGCGGGTTAATAAATTCAATTAACTTAATGAAATTATTTCAATTAAATGAGATAGTTTTTTGCTATCTCAAATAAGAAAAGAAAAGAAAAATTGCAATTTTTATTAAATATACATGATATAGAGAGTAATAAAAAAAAAGGAGCATGCCGAATTTTCTATCCAATTAATGTGTTGCCAAATTCACCCTTACTAAATAGTTACACTAGTTTTGAAAACATAAATTAAGGAGGACAAACTAGTAAATTATTGGGTCACGTCCAGTTCGAAAAATCCAAGCACTACCACTACCACCCAAGTTACATACACATTATATAAGTAAATATAAAGAACATGTCACAATTATTTCTCATTTAAATCCAAACATATAGTTGTATTGATCAATGTAGTACAATTCTCAATTTAATGTCTATATCTAAGTTTTACCCAATTGTATATGCATGAAAGCTTAGAAATTGACCTAATTAAAAGAGAGCATTGGCCACTGGGCCTTGTAGCCTAGTGGCACCCGGTGTCATTGTATATCTATCAAGGGAGTTGATACCGTACTGTACCGGCCTGTACGGCCGGTATTTTCCGTTCCGCCACCTTTGTCGGTGCAAAAACATCTTTGTTTCGTACCGGTTTGAATACCGGACATACCGGATTGTTTCGTTTATTCCGGAAAAAATATCGAATTCCGGCCGAAAAATATGTACTGGACCGAAACAAAACCAAAAATTACAGAATTAGATTTAAATATAATAACTAAAAATTACTCTCTCTCCTCCCACAGTAACTTATTGTTGCTCACGTTGACGTTGCCACCTCCATTTCGCCTTCATGTTGCCAGTTAGCTCAGGTTTTGGCGAGCTCCTCCTCTCTGCTTCTTCTTCTACTTCTTCTTTTTCATTTTCTTTTTTCTTGGCTCTCTCACCCGGATGCTGTCTTTTAGTCAACTTTATATTAACTTTTCTAATACTTTTTCATTTTTCCTCTTTGTTTTTTGTGTCTTCTGCCAAGCCCACGTGAAAGTTACTTCCAATATCAAATTTGAGTACCATTAGTCATGGCTATTGAGTACTATTTCTCAGTGACATGATGTCATTGATATGCCATTGCCTCAAAAGAAGTTTATTTATATATTTATATTATTATTTTGACTATTATTTTTAGTAATAGTATTTGGATTCTCAGCCGAAAAAAAAAAAAAAAATTAAATATATAAAATAGCGATAAACCCGAAACGGTATACCAGTATTAACCGGTATCCGAAATATATCGTACCGCTGGTCAAACCGGTATAGCTTCCAGTATAGTATTGACTTCCTTGATACCTATAGCTCGGGGGTTCTATCCCCCTCATCTACCCAGCAAAAAAAAAAAGAGAGCATTGGCTGTATGGTATACCTGACAAGTGAACATTTGAGCACCACCACTAGGAAAAGAGTCCTTCCCCAGTACCCACTTATCAACAAGGGTTGCAAGAGCATTAACAGTATCAGTACCAGTACCAGTGATCACAGCAGACATAAGCGAAGCACTGCTTCCGAAACTGATTGTTTTGAACAAAACAGAAGCATAAAATGTGATCACATTCATGCCAGTGAGCTGTTGGAAAATAGGAATGCAAATGGCCAATGGCCATGGTGAGTTGAGGTCTATACTTGCGTTCCAAAATAGTAGCCCAAGATTGTTTGATTAATTTCGAGGCTTCACGAGCCGCAAGTAGATCATTGAATTCCGCATCCACGTTAGGAATGCCACGGATTTTTAAAAGTTGCTCTTTGGCTTCCTTATGATCGTCATGTTCAATCAAAGAGTTAGGTGTTTCAGGAAGAAAAAAATGAGCCTATAATGATTATTATAGCAGGGATCAGGGCACCCCTAAGCTCAATCGCCATCCCCAACCACCCTTAATCTCAGCAAAGAAATAGTTCAGAAGATTGGCAACGAGCATACCAATTGTAATTGCCAATTGGAATATCATGTTGAGGCCACCTCGAAATCTGTATGGGGCCATCTCAGAGACAGATTGGTACAGACCGTAAAAAACTGAATAAATAAATAACAAATCACACAATATAATCATCAACGTTGGATTACATACACAAAAAGAAACCCGTGGATTAAAAAAAAAAAGCAAAAATCATTCACATGGATTACATACACAAAAAGAAACACGTGGATTTAACAATCTGATTTTTATATCAGCGATTTCTTTTAGTTCTTAATTAAAAAAAAAAAAAGACAATGCGCTTATAGATGCAAATCTTAAATAACTAGACACCAAACAAATTGGTTTGTATGATGATTATTAGAGATAGAGATCATGGTTATTTTATTTTTACCTGATTGGCACATCCAATTCCAAAACCAAGAAACAAACGACCAACAATAAGCATCCAGATCTTTTGAGCAAAGCCATTGATAAGTGCACCAACACAAAACAGTACTCCACCCAAAAGCATAGTAGTACGCCTACCAAAAATTCGGGTCACTGTTGCTGCAAAAATAGATACTACCAAAGCAGCAAGATATAGTGATAAAGTAAACAAAGTCAATATCTGGCTATCAAACTTGCAGTATTGATCATCAGACGGTTTGAAGGATGACTCCTTTGCGTAAACAGAGGAAAAGAACTCTTTGAAGAAGGAATCCATTGAAGTAACTCCACCTATATATAACATTACCAAAAACTTGTATTAGTAACTCAATCATATAGTATAGAATATAAAAAAAACATTAATGATATCAAAAAGAGTAAAAAAGGGTTGCTCTTTTAGGATGTTACCTGAAATTCCAAGAAATTAGCCAAAAATTAAACCACCGGTAGCTGCAATTATGCATGTTATTTAGACCTTGCCAGTGAGTTTACCTAGATAATCCTTTCCACCAGGAGTAAGGATAGATCCCCCAGCCATTTTCTCCATCTTAACTAATGAATCCTTAAACTATAGAGTAGAAGAGACGAGAGGAGTGAGCAAATAAGTATGTATTCGATTGAGAAGTCAAATTTAAATTAACAAATTATCATTACCAATATGAGATAATCACGTAAATATCAAAACAGATAATTCCAACTTCATAAAACTCACACTTTTCACCTAAGAAAGTTGAGAGATTATACCCTCTTGCCCTCAATTCCAACTGAAAAAGCCGAATATTCCGAGACTGAAGAAACTAGTCCAAATTCTTAGCACACATCACTTCCAAAGTTTTAGACTAAGGGTCTGTTTAGGATCCGTTTATTTTACTGGAATTGAAAACTTTTTGCTGAAAGTACTATAGATAAAGGTAAAAATTAGTTGAAATAATATAGTGAGACCCGTGAATAGTACCAAAAAGTGCAGTAGGACTATAGGACTCATGAATAATAGCAAAAATAAGCTGAATAGTAAAATAAGCTGATTTTTTAATTGGTAGCCAAATGCACACTAACTACAAAAATTTTTGTTTGATATTCTAACTAAAAAAATTTAAATGATACAAACTTATCATTTAGCTATACATGATATAAAAAGTAAGAAGCAAAAAAAAGAAAGGAGAGTGAAGAATTTTCTGTCCAATTAATCTGTTTGCCAAATAGTTACACAAGTTTTAAGAACATAACTTAAGTAGGACAAACTAGTAAATTACTGGGTCACATCCGGTTCGAAAAATTCAAACACCACCACCAAAGACAAATAGACAATCACTCAATTGAGTCAATTCAAAGTTCAAACAAAAATTGATAATTCTTATCAAAATTTAATTTAATATTAATATATATTTAACTACCCTCATCACCTCAACTCTTTTTTTATTTGGGGTTAGTGTCACAAGCTTTTTTTTTTTTTTTTTTTTTTGTGTGTTAATAACTCACACATAAAAATATTGTTGCATGTTGCATCCATGCATACATTTATTATGAAGTTCATCACTCATAAAAAAAAAATTTTAAAAAAACTATGGATACCCCTTTCATGTGATTAAAGCATATAAAATATCCCTTAGCTCAACTGACACCATACTGGGTTTAAGTCATTCAAACTCAACTATTAAATTATAAAAAAATAAAAAAATTAATTAATTATGTGTAAATTTTTTCATGTGAAATATTGGAGAAAATTAAAAACCTATTTGCTTGAATAACTAACCAAAAAAAAAAATATTAAAGTTTTCTTGGATAATCCTTTCCATTAGGGATAGGGATAGCATTTTGTTCTAATTTGTTTTTGGCTTTCCTAACTAATCAAGATAGGTGAGTAAATAATGATTCGATTAGAAAGTGAAATTGATAATGGTGGTGTACTCTGAATTCTTCTACGAACTCTCTACTTACATTTAAATGGATAGTGCTTAATCAAGTAAAAATCTAAATAGATAATTATATCCAATCTATCTATGCTATTATATATATGTATACAATTCCGAGATTAAATTATGGTGTTAAATAGGGTGTTTACAATAACCTTTTACCTCAAGAGGTAAAATGAAAATAATCTCTTTTTGTGAATCTAACTAGAATGTTGTGCCGAAAATGTGTTGAAAAAAAATATAGCCAAGAAAATATATGAAGAAAATGAGATAATATATAGCAATAATTTGTCAAGTAGTCAGCCACACGCCAACGAACTAATTGTAATATTATTTGTTTGAAAAATATCACATGTAAGTGTGTCATTGATTCTCAAAAAGGTGAAGTAATTGAAATTCATAGGGAATGTATATGGGCGGTACAAATTTCTGCAGAAGGCTGCATAATTAAAGGCTGAAATTGCAAAATTAGCACACAGTCGAAGCCATTTAATTTACAACAAAATCATTCATCCCAGTAAATTTTATATCTCAAATTTGGCTATCAGCTAAACATTTTTGTTATCCAAAAAAAGCTAAGTAAACAGATAATTACAACGTAAGTGAATACCAAACAAGGTTATATATACTACATACAACAATATTACCTAAATATCAACACCATATAGGGTACGTGAGATTGTTTCATAAATGTATCGACGAGTCAACTTGGTTCAATATTAATGGGGTTTCACTGAGATGGAATTCAGATAATTGGCAGGCCATGTGAGAAGTTGCATCCTCAAACTCAAAAACATGAAATGGTAAGTCACTAGTTAAGCTCTCTGTATCTTCACTGTTATGCTGAACTAACAAGTTTTCACGGGACACTCTCATTAGCTTAGCAAGAACCTCTGCCACTTCCATCATTGTTGGCCTTTTTTCCCCCACAACCATTAAGACAATTCATTACCAGTTTAGCAACTTCCAGTATTTGCTCCCTTTCAGTTCTATCAATGGCCTCAACATTCAAAATTTGTAAGAGATTTTTGTTTTGTAACGAAGAGATGAAATATTGAATGAGGTTACTCCTTTCTCCAAACCTAGTAAAAGTGCACGGGTTCTGTCCTGTTAAGAGCTCTACGAGGAGAACTCCAAAACTATATACATCACTTTTTGTGGTTAAATTACCTGTTGTAAGATATTCAGGGTCCAGGTAACCGAGAGTTCCTTGCACGGCTGTATCTAGTCCATTTTGACCGATTGGAATGAGAACTGAAGCTCCAAAATCAGATACTTTTGCTGTATGGTGATCATCTAAGAGTATGTTACTGGACTTTACATCTCTATGAATGATTGGTGGGTCTGCTGAAGAATGCAAGTAATCTAGGGCGGATGCTGTCTCTTCAGCTATTCTTAGACAATTCTTCCATGACCTTAAGAAATTTGACTTAGTCTTATGGATATGTTCAAAGAGTGTTCCATTTGATATGAATTCATAAACAAGCAATGGAATGTCAGTGTGTAGACATAAACCTAAGAGCTTGACGACATTCTTGTGATTGACCTGGGAAATAATACAAATTTCATGTTGAAATTGTTGGTTAAGATCTGTCTTGTCCGAGCCCCTAGGCTTCTTGACGGCGATGTGGGTATCATCCGCTAATACCCCTCTGTAAACTGATCCGAAACCACCTTGACCGAGAAGATGGCCATAGTTATTGGTGGCTTTTATTAGCTCTTCCTCTTTAAATATTCTTACCCTTTGGTTCTGTAGCACTAAACCACCATGTTTTATGAAGTTTTTTTCTTGTATCCTCCTTTTATAGAGAGTGAAGACCAGGAGAATGCTAATCACAAATGAAATGATTGCTCCTAGAACTGTATGCAAGTAAAAAATGGCAAAAAGAAATGAGAGAAGTTTAATGACCAACAATAATGGTGAGGAAATTGGTAATAGCATTTTTGTTCCATCTTTTTGGGTACAGCTCATGCTTTCTTAGTAATTAAATCGCCAAATATTTGAGTTTGTTATATGAGCACAATATTTTTTAATAATTGATTGCATTGCATGTAATATTTTGGCCACTCTAAAAAAAAAAAAAAGAGTATATTACAGCAAAACTTTTTGTTACAATAAACTCAAAATTGTTGCAATATTCTCTTACTGTAACAAAAAATATTGTTGCAATAAAGTCTTAGGCAATATGTTATTTTTCGTTGTGATAATGTTTTATTGCAACAAAAAATTTTCATTGCACACTGTTGCAATAAAGATTGAGAAAATAGGTTATTGCGACGAAAAATTTATGTGCGATAATGTTTTGTTGCAACAAAATATTTTTGTTATTATTAGAAATTATTTATTACAACAAAATTTTGTGTTACAATAATTTATCGAAATGATGTTTTTGGTTGCCATAAATTATTACAACAATATTACACAGACACAATAAATTGTTGCAATAGTTTTGTGGTCAGGGGCGGACTTAGGATTTCAAGCTAGGAGGCCGAAGTATAAGAAGAAAAAAAAAACTAAATAGGTATCCATATAATATTAACAAACTATCAACCAAAATAAATACACAAAATTATTGTTTCTTAATACATTAAAATGCAATCATCTACAAATAACAACAAAAAAACACAAAATAATATTGTTTTTTAAGAGCATCTGCTATTGCAAAAAAAAATATATATATATTTTCACAAACCAAAAATTACATTTTCTACTTTAATATAGCATTTTATATGTCTTGTACAGTAGTGTTTTTGATATTTAGTGCTCTAAATACTAAATATTTAGCATTTAGAACACCTGATGCTCGTACTCTAATATTGAGTTGACTTGGATTTTATATTTTTTTATTTTAAAGCTTTTTAAAAAAAAAATTTGAGTTGAGAATTTGTTATTTGGGCTAGACTAATTAAAAAGAAGACGATCTAAATTTTTGAAAGAAGAAAACGCAACTCTAAAAATAAAAAAAATATAACCAACAAATTATTTTATTTTATTTTTTTCTCTCTTTGGGCAAGGGGTCCGTCGTTGTTAAATTGTGGCAATGGACCTTTTTTCTTGTAGTTGGTAACTTTTTAGAATGTTAAATTTGGGTAGAAAGAAATTTGGTCAACGCCTTTTAAGTCTTCTACCTATTTTTTTCCTTTTCCTTTATGTTTTTCTTTCTCTTATTTTTACTCAAGTCTTTTCTTTTAATTTCTAGCTAAACCACTTACTCAAGAATCAAGATGTATGAAATTTTTTTAATCATGGAAATGTAAATAATACCTGTGACGATTATGATAAGACGAACTCCATGACAAGCAACTTTACCGTTGCCACGCATAAAAAGTGGGCAGATGCATGTCTAAGTACTTAATTCTACCTTATTTTTTCTTGAGTTTCAAATTTATAGTGTCAACTCCAGATAATAGCTCTTTATCATTAGACCAAGACATCAATCGAGCACCAAATCTTTTATTTAACTATCATAAATTTTACCAGTTGAGCTAACTAGAACCCATAATTCTTCCTTAGTTTAAGTTTCCTCTTCATAGTAAGAAAACTTATAGTAATAATTAATATTTATCCCAAAAGAATATATAGGGAAAATATTTAGGTATTTATAGAGTATGAAGAAATGATGCTCATTCTTCTCATATTGATGGACTCCATCATAATTTAATAAGTAGACTCCACCATGAATATGAATAGAAAAAACACCATTCTCCATACTCTAAAAATACTTAAGAACTACTCTATATACAGTAGTAACAATAACAACAATTAACAATTGATTAAGTTTAACAATAAATGAAAACAATTGATTAATTCACCTTGGCAGCCTTGGCGGAGGTAGGGGTTTCCCATGTATCCTTTTTGACAAGAGCAACGATATCCGCGGCCATTGTCAGAGGGGATGCACGAAGTTCCAGTGTCGCCGCAGGCGTATCCTGAGGGTCCTTCACTTGCTTCGCACTTTTCCTTTCCCACCACCCAATCAAGCACCACTGGCGGAGTAGGATACAGATCATCAATTGATGGGTCAATGTGGAGGTCTATGGTGGACATATTGAACAAGGTTGGATCCGTTAAGAAGGCATAGATGCATGAAATATTACTCTTCGAATTATCGCTTATATTGTTTGAGCCTACATTTTCAAGAGTAATATTTAATGTCTTGAGGTGCTTAGGAATTGGTGTCTGGCAGCATCCAACACCTGAGCAAGAGCCATCATCAGGAGGACCGCTTTCATTGTAGCCGCACAAGGAGAAACATCCACCCCCAAAACCACCGTTAGCATCATTCATGAGGGCGAAGTTATCGCAACCGAGAGCTGTAAACTTGTTTCGGGAGTTGGAGAAGGTCAGTAGTGTTTTTTCAAGTGTAATTTGCTGATAAAATGACCTCTTGGGCCCTGTTTCGTCGTAGCAAACATATGCTGCATATATGCCGGTGGTTACTGTGCTGTTCTCCACCGATATGTTGTACACAAAAATGTTTTCACCTATGTACAGTTTAGGAGGATTGGTGCTACGGCTGCAATTGAGTAGGAAGGAGGACTCGTCCTTTGCACACTTGGGGTCTTCAATCCCGAACAACAATCACATCTCCACATGTTTCAAGGCAACCAGGATTTGCAACAGAACTTGCTGCTAATGAAGCAGTGGCTATGCACGCCCATACAAACAGCACCACCACGAACCGTAGAAACCATAACCAAGTTATGTGCTGAATTGTTCTGGTTTTCTTTTCCATCATCATCTTTTCTTTTATTATAGATCAGTGCTTCTTTTTGTTGGGTATATATCAATAATTTATTTTTGTGGTAAAGTAAAATGATCAATACACAAAATTAAGAAAAAACAATAACACAAATAGATGTACAATACAACAGTAATAAACAAATACTAAACTAATATATAAAAAGAAATCTGCAAATAATTAAAAAACTTACAGACCAGATGCATGAAGGATGAACAAATCAGATCAAGTCTTGTAGTTGACACAATCTCCTTAAAGCAGATTTCGCCCCCTCACACAATTACTGTGGTGCTTTGAGACTCACGGACGTCTGCCTCACAAGATAAAATGATCTACAGCACGAAAACGAAGCACTCAAGGTCGTGCTCTGCGAACTACTCAATGTCTCTTGCTCTCTCTTTGACACAATGAATGCACAAAAATTCTCACTGGAGAGTTTTTTCTGAAAAGTGGTTTTTATGAATGAGGGACTATGCAAAATTATATGTTACTGAACATGTATTCTTGTTTCAGTAAAAACTGCTGTGCACAGACTAACTGACTCAAAACTTAAAATAATAAAATATTATTATTTGGAAAAGTAGGCCCAGTCCACATATGCCAAAAGCCCAACTCAATGTCCAACCCATGAGCCTATAAACTCATATATATATTATCTATTTCCTTTTCTATGTGGGCCTTAAGATTTTTACCACTTTTAATAGTATCTTTAAGTGAACATAGAAATATCAATTTCTTATTCACTTCACACTATTTTTCCAACACTTTTTAGACCTCGATATCATATTTATTGAAATTGCTTGATGACCTGGCACCGGCCTGTCCCCGTCCCCGTCCCCGTCACCATTACTATCACATACATGTCAAACATTTTAATATATATATATATATATATATATATATATATATATATATATATATATATATGTGTGTGTGTGTGTGTGTGTGTGGGGACTAAAAGGACCTAGGTAAGTATTTGGGCCTCGGGCTTTGTTGATGGGCGCTAGTTTGTTTTAGACTAAAAGCCTCTTGGAACTGTAACTCGGCCCATGAGTCGAGAGTCCGAGGATTCGTCCGAGAACGAATATCTCCTCGGACAGACCCACGATGGCCCTGGGATTCGCCAAATGATCAAGGCAGGGTTACGTAAAAGTCGTTGGTTAAAAGGGGGACTTAAGCGCCCTCCAGACGCAACGGCGTGAGGGAAATATCTTATGAAAAGGCTGCTACCTCCACATTAAAGACCCTACACCTACCTCCCTGGCCGCATTAATGGAAAAATGACCCCTAAACAGTAGAATAAAACTTTCTAGCTATTATATAAGGACTTGAAGAAGGTGGTGGAGAGGGAGATCGGTCAGTTAGCAGAAAAAGAACTAAGAACTGTAATTTTGGCATAAAAGAGAAACAATACATAAATCGTCCTCGGCTTACGTCCTCGGAGGTTCTCTTGTCATATTTGTTTATCATTTGCAAAGATTGTGGCATTCTAGCCTGTTTGTCAAGTTTTCAATACCCCTAAACTAGATTTCAAATCCACACTCTACAAATCTTATTGTTTAAGGCTCATTGGGCCTGAGCCCACGTCTATCTTTGGGTCCAGGTACAATTGTGCGCTTACAATTGGCGCCGTCTGTGGGAATCTAGTGCTAAAAGGAACTGGAACACTATGGCAGGCTTAGGCTCACACCATGCAGAATCTTAGGGATCGCAACTGGAGGATCTGTTCGAGCGCCTTGAACGCCGGAGGGATCGAGAGGGTAGCGTTCACACTGAGTATCCTAGGACGAGTCGTACTCACAGTGGAGGCGCCAGTACCGCCCATGAAGATGGTGCTAAAGCCATGCAGAAGGAGATTAATCACCTTAAGAAGAAGCTGCGTCGCGTCAGGCAGAGGCATGCTTCACCCTCATCCAGTACCTCTTCCGGGAAATCCCGGGGAAGTAGTTACAGTTCGAGGTCACGGTCGCCCCCCAGCAGAACGTCCTCTTGTGAAGAGGATAGCCTATCGGGTCATAGGAGCAGGAAGCTCCCCTCCAGGGGCTTAGGGAACGATGCCATGAGCCGGGCGTTGCACCAGCTCTCCAAATCGCCATTCTCGCGCAGGATTGAGAGTGGGAGGCTCCCCAAGAGGTTCACCCAGCCCACCTTCACCATTTATAACGGCCGGACTGACTCGGTGGAACATGTGAGCCACTTTAACCAGAGAATGGCTGTGCATTCTCACAATGAGACATTGATGTGCAAAGTCTTCCTTTCTAGCTTGGGACCTGTTGCTATGAGGTGGTTCAACGGTCTCAAATCAGGGTCTATAAGTTCGTTCGGGGAACTGACCAGGGCATTTACGTCACGATTTATTACATGCAGCAGAGTTCCTCGACCGTTGGACTCGCTGTTGTCTATGGCTATGAAGGAGGGTGAGACGTTGAAAGCATACTCCGACAGGTATTGGGAGATGTTCAATGAGATAGATGGTGATTTTGATGAGGTGGCGATCAATGCTTTTAAAGTGGGCCTTCCAACTGATCATGACTTGAGGAAGTCTTTGACAAAAAAACCCGTACGGAGTGTATGTCGCCTCATGAACCGTATTGACGAATATAAAAGGGTCAAGGAAGACCAGCAGCAGGGGAAGGGTAAGGCAAATGTTATCCCGCAGGAGAGAAGGGATTTCAGGTTGTCTGGCTCGGCGGCACCTCAGACAGTCAATACTGTATTCCGAGAGCCGGTGCACCAGCTACTGGAGAAGGTCCGTAAGGAACCCTACTTCAGATGGCCCAGTAAAATGGCAGGGGATCCTGCTAAGAGGAATCAAAATCTCTTTTGTCAGTACCATCAAGACGTGGGTCATACTACCGAGAACTGTCGGACCCTCTGGAATCACTTGGAGCAGCTTGTTAGCGAAGGGAAGTTAAAGCAGCACCTGTACCAACCTAGCAGGCAGGGAAGTCAGTCTGGCTCCAATAATCAGAGGAATAACTCATCTCAGCCTCTTTTGGGAACGATCAACGTCATCTTTGCTGCGCCGGGCAGGACTGGCTCATATCCTACTAGGGTGATGGCCATCTCGGACTCCCAAGTTGAGGAGGGGGGCTCCAAGCCGAAGAGATTGAAGCTAAATGTGCCCGTCTTGGGATTTTCAGAGGAGGATAAGGTGGGGACCATCCAACCCCATGACGACGCCCTAGTGGTTACTCTGAGGATAGGGAATTATGATGTGAGAAGGATAATGATCGATCAAGGCAGCGGCGCCGATATCATGTATCTTGACCTATTTAAGGGGCTAAAGTTGAAATTAGAGGACCTCACCCCTTACGACTCGCCGTTAATAAGTTTTGAAGGGAAGACCGTTATTCCAAAAGGACAGATTCTGTTGCTTGTGCAATCTGGCTCCGAGACGGTCGATGTCGATTTTATCGTGGTCGATGCATATTCCCCATGCACAGCCATCCTCGCCCGGCCCTGGCTGCATGCTCTGGGGGCCGTTTCTTCCACCTTGCATGTTAAGGTGAAGTTCCCTTCGGAGGAGCGCATTGAAGAGATTCTCGGTAGCCAATTGATGGCCAGACAATGCATGTCGGCCGCAATACTGCATCAGACCGAACCGCAGTCCTCGACCTCGGCTGTGAAAGACTTATAGCAATTAACGACTCTGGATGCGCCCGACGCGGTGACAGCAGATGAGGCTATATGCGAAGACCTTGAGAAGTTTTTGATATCGGATGATCCCGAAAGATTCTTCTAGGTTGGGATATGTTTACCACACGAGGAGAAGCTGGAATTAGTGGAGTTTCTGAAGAACAACATTGATGTTTTTGCCTGGGACCCCTATGAGGCCCCGGGTGTTGACCCAAGCTTCATTTGTCATCATTTGAATGTCAATCCTGCTATTCATCCTAGAAGGCAGCCCCCTCGGCGTTCCTTGAAGGAGCATTCCGAAGCCGTTAAAGAGGAGGTGCTCAAGCTCAAGAAGGCTGGGGCTATCAAGGAAGTTTTTTATTCAGAGTGGTTGGCGCATACGGTCGTGGTCAAAAAGAAGAATGGAAAATGGTGAGTATGTGTAGACTTCACAGATTTGAATAAAGCCTGCCCAAAGGACTCTTTCTTGATGCCACGCATCGACCAGCTAGTGGACGCCACAGTCGGACATCCTCGGATGAGTTTTTTGGATGCCTTCCAAGGTTATCTCAATGCCTCGAAGTGTTCTTTTGGTGTGAGTTTTGGAAAGTTCTTAGGTTATATGGTCACTTATAGAGGGATAGAGGTGAATCCGGCACAGGTCAGAGCCATTCAAACCTTACAGCCACCTCGGAATCCAAATGAAGTTAGAAATTAACCGGAATGATCGCCGCTTTCAGTCGGTTCATCTCCCGGTCAGCTGATCGATGCAGGGCTTTCTTCCAACTGTTGAATAAGTGGAAGGGGTTCCAATGGTCCGAAAAGTGCGTTGTAGCCTTTCAACAACTTAAGGAATATCTTTCTCGGCCACCCATTATGTCTCGGCCTGAGGTAGATGAGGTCCTATTTGCGTATCTGGCAGTGGTCGTCCATGTGGTCAGCTTGGTCCTCATAAGGAACGACGGTGGGGTGCAAAGACCGATCTATTACGTCAGCAAGATGCTGAATGATGCCGAGGTGCGTTATCTGCTTTTGGAGAAAGCACTTCTAGTCGTAGTTCATGCCACGCGGAGGCTTCCTCATTATTTCTAGTCCCACACCGTTGTAGTTTTAACCCAACTGCCTCTCAAGTCAGTGTTGTGTAGTGCCGACTATTCTGGAAGGGTGGCTAAATGGGGAACTATTTTGGGAGCCTTTGACATCAAATACAGGCCACGTACCTCGGTGAAGGGCCAGATTCTTACAGATTTGGTGGTAGAGTTTGCTGAACCAATGCTGGAAGAAACTTTGAAGGAATCACACATGGATGAGAAATCAGTTGGCATGATTACGAACGAAAGACCTTTGACTTGGAACGTATCCGTTGATGGGGCAGCTAACTAGAGAGGGTCTGGCATCAGACTCGTCCTGGTATCCCCTGAAGGGATTATCTTCGAAAAATCCTTAAGGTTGGCGTTCTCGGCTACTAATAATGAGGCCGAGTACGAAGTGGTCTTGGTCGGTATGAACATGGTACATAGGATGGGCGGAAAGGAAGTTCACATGCTCTCCGATTCTCAATTAGTGGTCGGCTAGGTGACGGGAACCATGGAGGCTAGGGACCCTAGGATGAAAGAATACTTAACCGAGGTTAAACGTTTACAATCCAAATTTAACTCCTTTGTTTTGTCTCACGTTTCTAGAAGTGGGAATACACATGCAGACTCTTTGGCTACCTTAGCGACGTCCTCGGCTCAGGGTTTGCCTAGGATTATCCTTGTCGAAGATTTGCTAGTGCCAGCTCTTACCACTGTGGGGGCAGCCTGGATCCATTTGATAAGGCCTGGACCTAATTGGATCGATTCTATTATATCTTTTCTGAAAAACGACATTCTTCCCGATGACAAGTCTGAAGCAGACAAGATCCGTCGAAAGGCACCGCGTTTCTGGTTGTCCGAGGATCAGAAATTGTATAAACGGTCCTTCTTCGGACCATATTTGTTATGCGTGCACCCCGAATCAACGAAGGCGCTTTTGGAAGAACTGCATGAGGGGATTTGTGGGAGCCATACTAGGGGAAGGTCCCTAGCTCATAGGGCACTAACTCAGGGATATTGGTGGCCCAATATGCAGAGGGAAGCTCAGGACTATGCAAGAAAGTGTGACCAATGCCAGAGGTTCGCTCATAACATCTATCAACTCGGAGGAGTCCTTAACCCTCTCTCCAGTCCTTGGCCTTTCGCTCAATGGGGATTGGACATAGTAGGACCGTTCCCGAGGGCCGTGGGAAACAAAAGGTGGTTGCTTGTGGGGACTGACTACTTCACCAAATGGGTAGAGGCTGAGCCCTTGGCAAATATTAGGGATGTCGATTCCAAGAAGTTCATCTGGAAAAACATCATCACTAGATTTGGAGTACCACATACACTCATTTCGGACAATGGCGTTCAATTTGATAGTAGAGCTTTTAGGAAATATTGTGGTGACATGGGCATCACAAATAGATACTCCACTCCAGCTTATCCTCAGGGAAACGGGCAAGCTGAGGCCGTTAATAAGGTTATAGTTAGTGGCTTCAAGAAAAGGTTGGACGATGCGAAGGGTAAATGGGTAGAAGAACTACCACACGTTCTATGGACGTATCGAACTACGCCGCGCAGATCCACAGGAGAAACGCCATTCTCTATGACTTATGGGGCCGAGGCAGTGATACCTTTAGAGTTTGGCTTTCCCACATTGAGGCCGAGTACTTTTAGCCCAGAAAATAACAACGGCCTCCTGGAGAAGAGCCTAGATTTAGTTGAGGAACGGCGAGAGACAGCTATGGTCCAAATGGCTTATTATCAGCAGAAACTTAAACGAGGGTATGATGCCCATGTGAAGCTCAGACCACTCGCGCCTGGGGATTTGGTCCTGAGAAAGGTTGTAGGTACTGCTAGAAACCCAGCCTAGGGTAAATTAGGACCGAACTGGGAAGGACCATATCGGATTATTTCTGTAGCAGGTGTAGGGTCATATCGACTAGCTGATCTAGATGAAAGAGTTGTACAACGTTCGTGGAATGTAAACAACCTTCGAAGGTATTATTATTAATAAAAGGCACTTTTGTCATTTGTGGTTTAAGTTTTAAATGTATATGGACTTATCAATTACAACTCTCGAAGTATCAAACAGAAACTTGGTTATGTATGGTCCTCGGACTACATACGTTGTGAAAATTGATATCTTATTATTTGTTAAACAGAACCTTAGTTATGCCGGGTCCTCGGGCCTTCTACTTTGAAAAAATTAACATCTTAAGTTACTATTACTAAGTATCAAACAGAAACTTGGTTATGTATGGTCCTCAAACTACATACCTTGTGGAAATTGATATCTTATTATTTGTTAAACAGAACCTTAGTTATGCTAGGTCCTCGGGCCTTCTACTTTGGGAAAATTAACATCTTAAGTTACTATTACTAAGTATCAAATAGAAACTTGGTTATGTATGGTCCTCGGACTACATACCTTGTGAAAATTGATATCTTATTATTTGTTAAACAGAACCTTAGTTATGCCGGGTCCTCGGGCCTTCTACTTTGGGAAAATTAACATCTTAAGTTACTATTACTAAGTATCAAACAGAAACTTGGTTATGTATGGTCCTCAGACTACATACCTTGTGGAAATTGATATCTTATTATTTGTTAAACAGAACCTTAGTTATGCCGGGTCCTCGGGTCTTCTACTTTGGGAAAATTAACATCTTAAGTTACTATTACTAAGTATCAAACAGAAACTTGGTTATGTATGGTCCTCGGACTACATACCTTGTGGAAATTGATATCTTATTATTTGTTAAACAGAACCTTAGTTATGCCGGGTCCTCGGGCCTTCTACTTTGAAAAAATTAACATCTTAAGTTACTATTACTAAGTATCAAACAGAAACTTGGTTATGTATGGTCCTCAAACTACATACCTTGTGGAAATTGATATCTTATTATTTGTTAAACAGAACCTTAGTTATGCTGGGTCCTCGGGCCTTCTACTTTGGGAAAATTAACATCTTAAGTTACTATTACTAAGTATCAAATAAAAACTTGGTTTTGTAAGGTCCTCTGACCACATGCCTTGTTAAGATTGATTTTTGATTTTTTGTCGGATAGAACTCTGGTTAAATTGAGACTGAAGTTATATACCTTTTAAGTGTTGGGCAGAAATTTGATATATCTTCCAATTGTTCCAAACTGCTGAAAATGGACTTGTTTATCTCGTTCTTTCTGTTCGCTGTGTGCTAATGAGAACTTTATAGTAAACATAAAGATGAAAAGATGAAACAAACACAATTCAAATGAAAATCAAATGAAATTTTCTTCCATTAATCATGTCAATATATACATCATTACATGGGAAATTTCAAATATAAAGAAAAAGAAGCCCTAAGCTCGGCCCTAAGCTCGTGGAGGGGGGTCTTGCTGAGAAGTACTGCTGGCCTCGGTGCTTTTCAGTTCCAATTCAAAGGCAGACAGGACTTTTTTCCCTTTGTCTGTTGCAGTGATTGGAGTGACGATAGGCTCCATACGTTGGCTTAAGCCCTTCTCGGCATCCCCATCCCCTTCCTTCTCTTTATTGGAACCTGAAGGTTCTGTAGGATCTGGAACGAGCTCTGGGACCGTAGGAGGAAGAGCAGGAGGAGCTGCCTCAGGGGCAGGAGCAACAGCAGGAGCCTCTTCTATCTCCTGTATATCTAAAGGAAGCCAAACGTTCTCGGATTTCCTCAGCTTGGAGGTTGAAGGAACCCCTGCTACGTTTAGAGCTTCCCCCTAGACCTGCTGACAGTATTCTCGGCACAAGGCCGCGAAAGCCTCTGTCAGCTGGTCTTCTGTTGCAGCTACTCCTTCCTCATAACTCGCCTACTTGGCGGCCTCCAGGAAGTGCTTGAATGTGCCGGCTTCCTCCTTCATTCGAGCGACCTCCTTCTCCAAGTCCGAGCGTTCCTTCTGGGCTTGGGAGAGCTCATCATTCTTTTGGTGGAGAAGCTTGCGCTGCCCTTCTACTTGGGTCCTCATAGTTCTAAGGTTGGCCTCGACACCGTCTCTTTCTCTTTTCAGATCAGCCAGCTGAGAGGTGAGTTTCTCATTTTCTGCGAGGGCCTGGCCTAGGGACTTCTCAGTCTCCATCCGAATGTCAGCCTCCATTCTGGCCTTCTTCCGAGAGTCCTCTACAAACTTCTCGGCTACGAAGACTTCTTGAACAGCCTACGACAAAGTGTTAGAGAATTAGATATAGCAGAACACTCATTAATAATCCGATATTATGAAAAATGAAATATTCATAAACAGTTAAACTTACAAGGGCTAATTCCCTTTTTAAAGACAGGAACAGCTGAGGTTGGCTCAATTTTTCCAAGGTTTCCATATCCTTAGGCAGCAGAAGAGGGCATTCCAACGCGTCGGCCAGGTGGTGGGCGTGGCCTTGTTGGACTGCCCTAATACTGGACTGGCAAGAAATTGGTGCTCCATCCAGTCTTAAGTCAGGAGACCAAGTAGCTGGTGCTCGACGCACTTCAGCCATGTCTCTGATCTCCCCACTCTCAACCGAGCGAGCCCGTCCTTTGCCCTTGTCTAGCTTCTACTGCTGAGCTGGCTGTGGCTGTTGTCGTGGCTTTTTTTTTTTTTCGCCACCAGTCTCCTCGGCCTCCCCCTTTCTTTTCTTCTTAGGCTCCTCAGCTGGAAGTTTGGGTTCGGCTGGAGGAGGGGGAGGTGGCAAAGATGGAGGAACTTGGGATCCTCCCGCCCTCTTCAGGCAACTTTCTCGCCTCTCTTAGTTAGAAGGCCTTGAAGCTTGTCCATGTCCTCCTCCTCGGAATCGTCTTCTGGATGGGCAACAACTAACCCTGCAAATTTCAGAGGCCTCGGTGGGCTCTTCCTCCTCGACAGATAGCACGACAAACTGGTTCCCTCGGGGTCTTTCAACGTCCTCAAGCTGAAACCGGTCTATCTCGTCGTCCAACGTGTGCGAAGAGGATACTTGCTCCTCCGGAACAGCAGTTGCTTGAGAGTACGTCGAGAGAGGGATCGCCGCGATAGGTTGCGTGTATAGGATGGTGTTGGGGTCGTCGGGGATGTCGTGGTCGGCAAGAAAGTGCGTCCTTGCTACGTTTATTCTCTTACGCCTCCTATCCCCCGCGATAATCGTGTTCTCTATCTCCTAGAAATCCGAGGATATTGGGTCGTACCCTAGTATTAAGTGGGCCGCTCTAAGTTGCAAGTCTCCACTCATAAACACTTCTGAGCGCAGGACGTGATTCAGATCAGCAACGTTGCAGTGGCTCAAATGAGGGCGCACGAGTTGTTTATCTGCAAGAAAGAATACCAACAAAGCCGAGTACGGTTAGATCTGCAATGCATATGAGAAATCGAATTGGATGATGTGTAAAAGGAAATAAACAAATAGAAAATTTTGAGATTGAAGTACGGGGTAGAGAAATTAACTCCTAAAGAGTCACACCTGGATCTCCCCATATGACTGGGCAGTGAGGGCCATCATGCCAGTTGCCTGAGGCGATGAAGTAGTCGTCCTTCATGCCTTTATTAGACTTGGGCAGACAGGAAATCAGCCTAACTACACTAGACCGTGATTTAATGTAGTAACCTACTTTTGTAAGTTTGTGACACTCATACATGAAGACAACGTCATGCCAAGTGAGGTTCAAGCCTATCTGCTCATTTAAAGCGTCGACGCTTCCTAAGACCCTAAATACATTGGGTGCGCACTAGTCTTGGCACAACCTGTGATTGCGAAGGTATTCCCTAGTTACGCTTCTCATAGGGAGGGTCATCCCACCTTCTATGAAGGCAATCATGGGGATAATGACCTCTCCCGTTTTCCTAGAATCACCTACGGCTTCTGCCGGACAATATTTCAAACCTACGTTGCTGGGAATGTGGTATTTGGCCCTAAAGCCTTCCATCCCAGCGGCGGTATCAACTAAACACTTAAATCTACCCATCTAAAAGAAAGGAAAAGGCAGGCTTCAAGAAAGAATAGGGATAAGAAGGAAGTTGATGACAGAATCTGAGAAGAAAAAGGTAGAGGAAGTAAGGACTTACGAGTTTGCAGTTATGCGAGTTTCCACGAGTTTATGAAGAGAAAAGATGATGATTGACGCTTTGATGTGATTGAATTCTGAAGAAATGAATGAGGGCGCAGATTTCCAAACGTCATGACGTGCGGGAGGCGGCCTCAAAGTAGAATTTTTCCTGCCCAAATTTTCAGGAAGTGATGAGGACCGTTGGATGTTCATCTCACCGTTGAACGTGGGGAACAGGGTGTAACTTGCAGTCATAAATGCGCGCGTTCTGGAAGTCGAAATGCCAAACGGCATTTTTTAGGTATGAAACGACCCCCACACGCATGGTGATGTACAAAACACGTGGAGGGAGCTTTGGTCGAATCAAAACCCTATTTTTCTCCTCGGATGAGGAAAAATAAAGTTTTGAGGAGCTATTGTGGGGACAAAAAGGACCTAGGTAAGTATTTGGGCCTCGGGCTTTGTTGATGGACGCTAGTTTGTTTTAGACTAAAAGCCTCTTGGAACTTTAACTCGGCCCATGAGTCGAGAGTTCGAGGATTCGTCCGAGAACGAATATCTCCTCGGATAGACCCACGATGGCCCTGGGATTCGCCAAAAGATCAAGGCAGGGTTACGTAAAAGCCGTTGGTTAAAAGGGGGACTTAAGCGCCCTCTAGACGCAACGGCGTGAGGGAAATATCTTATGAAAAGGCTGCTACCTCCACATTAAAGACCCTACACCTACCTCCCTGGCCCCATTAATGGAAAAATGACCCCTGAACAGTAGAATAAAACTTTCTAGCTATTATATAAGGACTTCAAGAAGGTGGAGGAAAGGGAGATCGGTCAGTGAGCAGAAAAAGAACTAAGAACTGTAATTTTGGCATAAAAGAGAAACAATACATAAATTGTCCTTGGCTTACGTCCAAGGAGGTTCCCTTATCATATTTGTTTATCATTTGCAAAGATTGTGGCATTCTAGCCTGTTTGTCAAGTTTCCAATACCCCTAAACTAGATTTCAAATCCACACTCTACAAATCTTATTATTTAAGGCTCATTGAGCCTGAGCCCACGTCTATCTTTGGGTCCAGGTACAATTGTGCGCTTACAATATATATATATATATATATATATATATATATATATATATATATATATTTTTTTTTTTGTATTTAAAATTATGTATTTTGTCGAAGACCATATATCCAAAACATTGAAATGAACCCATAATTAATACTTTTCTCTTGGAAGACTTGGATCTATTAAAGGGGAGTCTATTCTCTGGTGCCCCCATTTTATACTAGTTTACTCAACTGAAACTGAAAAGACATTATTTGTTGAAAAATCTTGTGTGAACCCAAGCGGAGCCCCTTTAAGAAACGGTAACTAATTACCAATTTCTAAGTAGCTTGCCCTCAGATTATTCTCCAACCCATATGTGTGGCTCGTTGATTTATCGTTTTTCCTAACTCGAAAGAGAAAGTTTATCTATTTCGTTGAATAGTACACAGGAATGGACCCAAAACTTAGGGGGGTTAAAGTTTTTTTTTTTCAAAAATTTTAAAAAATTGGAATATCAATACTAAAAGTTGACAACGATGCATTGCTAGTATTAATTTTTTCATTATTTATTTCTTATGAAAAAAATCAATAATAAGAATTTATAATAAAGAGTTTTCAAGATTTGACCAAGGTTAGACTGATTATTTATTCTATCCATATTATAAATTTTAAAAAAATTATTTATTATTTTCACATATTTCTATAACTAATAACTTCACACAATAAAAACTATATTTAAAAGTTTAAATCCATGTCAAGCATTTCTCTCCAAAAAAAAAAATCTATGTCAAGCATTATATTAAAAAACAGCTAAAATGTAGCAAAAAAAATAAAATAATAATGGTTAATAAATATCATGCATTAATATTCAGCAAAAAAAAGGTGAGACAATTATTGGTGTTTTGGTAAGGTTGAGATTTTTTCCTCTAAAAATTTGCAAGTTTGAAAAAATAGTAAAAAGAAAAATTTATTAAATAATCACATAATAATGAACAATAACTTTAAGTCTTTAACTAAGTACTAGGAGCGCACGCAGGCATAATGGGAGCCTTGAGCCTTGGCCCCCTTCTGCACTAAACTTATGGTACATCAATTTTAGCTAACCAATTTTCGTCTTTAAATATATATATATATATATATATATATATATATATATATATATATATATATATATATATATATCTATCTATCTTAGAAAAAAGTTTTTTCTTTTCATTAATGGCTTTAAATTTTGGATGAGTTGTCCAAGATCATGTCTCTTTGCCGAGGCCAACATGCAATGCCAAAGTCTGCCTTCTTGATTAATAATTTCATATTAAATTTTTTTTAATTTTCAATACATAAATTTCGCACATGCAATCGTTTAACTTTAACATTTTTTGTGTGGGTTTATATGAATGTTCAAAAAGTGTGTAAAACACTTTAGAATGTTTAGACCCCCAATTTACAAATTACCAATATAAGCTTATTATCAAACAATGTATGTGCGGAATATGAAAATAAGCTAAATCAAAATTGGTAAAACAATCTAAACCGAAATTAATTACAACCACAGCAACAATTAACAGGTAAAGATTAAGGGAAGAGAGATGCAAATACAAAGATAACACAGCGTTGTGTTATCGAAGAGGAAATCTAAATTCTCAGCGTAAAACCTCTCCGCCGCCCTCCAAGCGGTCAATAATCCACTAGAGAATGAAGTTGGGATACATGAACAGCTTAAGACCCTCCAAGCCTAATCTACCTAGTGTACCTAAGCCCTCCAAGCTTCTTGCTCCAACGAGGTTATGCCGAACCTTTGTCTTCTTTAGCTTACCGGATTCCGCTATAGCCCATAGCATCAACCAATATCAATTGATCCCTTTCTAACTGCTTCTCAAGCACCAAATAACCTTTTCACAGATATGGGTATGGTGAGAAAAGGATTTGGCTAAAATGTACCTCTCAAGGATTTTACAATGGAAAGGGTAAGAGTAGAGGAATTTGGAGAATCAAAAGATGAGGATTGTGGATGAGTCAATCTTGTTTTTCTCTAGGGTTTCTCTCTCAAAATTATCTCTAGAAGCTCTCTACAATACGTGGGTATAAGGGGTATTTATAATGGTATGTGTTTGGAATGCGAAAGGTCAGTTTTAGCCAAACAGGGTATTCTGGCGACTCGATCTCGTGACTGCAACGAGTCGCGAGTTTGAGTAGCGAGCTAACTGCCTGGCCAGCTGGAGGTTTTGTCCTGTAGTGCGACAGCTGGCGTGACCTTTCAGCTCCCCCTGCATGCTTCACACGTGTGCCTCTTTTTGGCGACTCGCCAGTCGCGAGTCCCTACTTGAGTGCACACTATTGAGCTTTTCTTCACTCTCTCTCACACACTACCCTTACATGATTCCCACCTAAATACAATGGTTTCTAAATGCTGAATTACAAGCAAATTGGCACGAAATAAAGCCAACAAAATGATTGAATAAATTCAATCTTACATTATACATTATCATTTCACTGCATTTCTCTTCTTCAAACAGTACTTTTGGTGTTTATCTTATCCGTCTTCACTACCCACCCACTCCCATATAATATTTATCAAAATCTCAGTTTTGTCTTTGATTTGGTCTCCCCCTTCCTTCTTTTTCTCTCTAATCCTATTTTGTTTTCACACTTCAGCCCAATATTGAACCATTTTGGCTCAACAAAAAATAACACTTGACCAAACCAAGAGTATTTGTAGTTAGAGCTATTGGTTCTTTTTATATAGTTAGTAGAAATAATAAAGCTTTTCTCATCATTACATTATTTAGCTAAGGCACAAAATTTATTACTAATAGACTAATCACACACATGTTTTGGTGGCATTTAGTTAAGGGCTGTGTGGCACAAAACAATAGATTTTTGTTTTTCACACGTGTGTAACCATTTATGCATGCATGCCAAGTGTATACCAAAGTTAATAAAACATTAAAAATCAATAAAGTTCTATCATTCAAAAAATAAATAATTTTTTTTACAGATTGAGTTAATAAAGACACCAACTAATCCAAGTTGTTAATGGTACTAATTGATGTGTGGGTGGATCGATTAGCGGCATAGGAGTTGTCTCTGTGGCTATAAGGGTGGAGTCATTTGAGAGGGGCATAGAACTCTCAATTGAGAGGGAGAAACTGGCTAAAGGTTATTAGGTTGTTGTGATTTTTTTGTTAGAATTTGTAATTGATTTGTTATTTTTGTTTTTGCTTACATCAGATTTATTATTTGTCCAAAGATTTTTCTTATTATCTGAATATGTGCATTTTCTTTATTCTAAAATTTTCTTTCTATTTGTTTTTGGGATTTCATGGCTCAGTTTGTAAATTTTTTGGGAAAGGAGGCCAAGAATATAAGTTTTAGAGTGAAAAGTAATTTTTTTTTTTGGTGTTAATATATATACTTGTGAATTATTTTTCAAGGGCTGGAGCCTGGGAGGGCCCTGGACCCCTCAGCCCTAAGGTAGTTTTGTCGCTAATTTAATATAGTATACATTGATTTATAAAGTACTTTCCATTAAATACATATTTATAAAGTGCTTAAAAGTACTATTTTTTTATTACTATATATACAAAAAAAATATAGTTTATATTTAGAGAAAAAAAATTTAACCATATCCTTTTTCTATTCGCCCCCGGCCCTAATGACAAATTTCTAGCTCCACAACTGAATATAATATGCATTTGTTAAGGGCTTTCTTATTGTAGACATAGGCCATTAGACCGAACCACGTAATTCTTTGTGTATGCTCTCTCTTTCATGCTTCCGATCTTCATTCAATCATCACACACAATCACACAACAACTTACACAACTATCATAGTTGTTTATATAGAGATTTTATAAATCAAACCCAAAAACTTGATTGCTATACGTTCAATCTAGCATGAATAATAGAGGATTTTTACTATCTACACATTATATCTACAACTACACATTATATCTAACCTATACCACATGTTTTCAATGGCCTTTTTTTTTTTTTTTTAAGAATCCAGGTCCAGGACCAGTTTTCAATGGCTTCTAGTAAGACTAAGAATGTGTTTGGATTAAACTGAAAAGGGGGCTGCGTTTTGCATTTTGCGTTTCAAGCCTTTTTTTTTTTTTTTTTCAGCCGCAGATGTTGACCAAGTCTTCCGTGAACAGTGTATCCGTGCACTGTTCACGGACCCACAAATTTCACTTTTCAGCCACTTTTTTATTAAAAATAGGTCCCGCGGTACTATTCACACATTTTAAAATTATTTTGCTACAGTATTTTTAGTTTTCAATTTTCAATTTTCTACAATAAGTTCTATCTAAACAGACTCTAATTGTATTTTATTTTCTTTCACACAAATTGACGACAAGTATCTTTCATTATCACTTTTAGTAAGAATAGTTGTATTTTGTTTTCTAGCGTAGTAAGAATAGTTGTATTTTGTTTTCTAGCGTACAGATTGATCACAAATATCTTTCCTTCAATTAATGGAGGGACCCAGATAAGGATAGCCTGATTGCTACGCCTATGCGTTAATTTTGATTGCAAATCTGCAACCAGCATCAAGCAATTATTATACCGTCCAAAATTTCAAGCACTAGCTTTCCAAAGTCTTTGGAAGTTCCAAACAATAATGACCAAAGACTTGTGAAACATTATCAGTTTGTCTACTAATCTAAACCACACATTTTCTAGGTTTATTGAATTTTTAGTATTTGTTTGGTAAAAATTATTTTTATTAATTTATTTTATTATTTAATTTATTTTTGTTATTATTTATAAGTCTTATTGTATTTTTTGATACAATTCATAGGTATCACTGTACTATTTGAGTTAATTTTTACTTTTATTTACAGTACTTTTAACAAAAAAAATTTTTAATTTCGACAAAAAATTTTCAATTTCAACCAACTAAATGGATTCCAGTCGTATTTTGTTTTCTCCCTCCCATTCAAATTGATGGCAGATATCTTTCATAACAAACCATTAATTAACAGCCATAACAACTGTAACTAATTCAACAGATTCCATTACAAAAACGCCAGTGCAAGAATCGTTTTAGCTATTCTATGGACAACCACAGGTCATTTATCACTAGTAATTAAAAAAAGACTTCAACAAATTCAGTGTCAAAGCCAAGATTTTAGTTCATGATTAGAGATTAAAATAAAAGTAGGATAAATTAAAGTAACTCCAAAATTGTTAATTAATATAAATGAAAAAATTAATTAATAAATTTAAAAAAACTCGGTCAACGACTCAACATACAAGACCGCTATTTGTTCTTGTTGTCTCTGCTCAACAAACACTGCTTCACTGCCAGTATATTCTTTGAAATTGTCAAATAGTAAACTGTAAAAGACTTCACTTCCACACTTTTCACTTTATATACACGCTTTAGAGTTTCTATTTTTCAATAAGTAATGAAAATTTTATTAGGAAAAGGTTAATAGATGCTCTAAGGGATTTTTTAGTGTACTACTTTAGGAAAGTTGTTAGAAAAAAAAAAAAATTTTAATTTTTTGGCAATATTTTCTATTTCCCATGAGAGTAGTATTAAAAATTTTGTGAAATGGTTTATTATTGTTATTTGATGGAGTAAATTATATTATTTTAATATGTTGTATCTAGATATATAAAAATTGATATATAGGCAAGTTGTAAAATGGTATGATAAAATAGATAAAGTAGGTTTTTAAGTGTAAATTGTGTGTATTTTTTTAGATACTCGAATGTGAATGCTATGAATCTTTTATAAATGTGCAAACCCACTCATGTCGCTAATAACTACTTGATTGATATGGTCTCTAGCTATACATGTCATGTATACTTTGGTGACTTTTATTTCATGATTTCATAATTTGTTTGACTTTCTCTATCCTTGATCCTTGTTCGGGATACTAACGAGTAAATTTGAGTATATATGTAATTATAAATGAGTTTCTTAAAAAAAATTATCTGAGTAAATAGAAAAGAAATAGAGATCCATATAACACGATTGCTATATGATAACATGATTGCCACATGAACAAGAGATAGATTGATAACATGATTGTTGGGTCAATACAGAGACCTAGATAACATGATTGCTACATCTTCAGTTTGCAACTTTGCAATTTGAAACAAACCATTTCATAGTCCAAATTTCATGCTGGATAATAGAAGGAAGGAAGACTGTAACACTTAACTTTCAAAGTATTTTCTTCTATAAAAAAAAAAAAAAAACAAAAACAAAAAAAAACATTACAAGTTTTTGGAATTCCAAACAATTATTACAAAAGACATGGTGAAATGTTTCTCACGATTTATACCTCCGAACCACACGTTTTCAAGATTGAAGGAATATGGCAGATCAAAGACTCAAAAAACAGCAGTGAGATTCATTTATATATATATAATTTTGTTTTCTCCCATACTAATTTTAAGAGATAAAGCTAATAATTAAACTTTTCTTAGCTGTTACTTTGACAATCTCAGCCTCGTCTGATCCATTTTGAGGGCGTTTGGATTCAGATTATAAGTTCCACGTTTTGCTTTTTGCGTTTTGTTTTTTTTTTTTTTCTTCGTTTTTGTTGCGGGTCTGCTGTGGAGGAGACAAACGCGCAGTGCGCGCACTGTGCGTGTACTGTGCATGCACTATTCACATACTTTTTTAACAATTTTTTTTATTAAAAATAGGTCTCGCAATACTATTCACACATTTAAAAATTATTTTGCTACAGTGTTTTCAATTTTTAGTTTTCAGCAATAAGTTCTATCCAAACGGACCCTTTGTGTTTATCATGCAAACTTTTCCCATTACATAGAGGCAAATGGATGGGACAAATTTTGCTCGTGTCACCATATTTTGCATAAAATGTACATATTCATTTAAATGATTTAATGTATAATATCCTATTTATTGATTACCTTGGATATTTTTTTATTATCCCCAAAATACTTATTCTCTCTCTCTCTCTCTCTCTCTCTCTCTCTCTCTCTCTCTCTCTCTCTCTCTCTCTCTCTCTCTCATGGTATTATTTAATTTAATGTATACTAGTAGAATTCTTGTGCCATAAATTTAAAATTTATGAAAAAGAAAAAAAAATTACTGGTACTATTGAAACCGTTTTAATAATTGGTGAGTCATAAATAAATTAACTATCTTAATAATTAGTTAGTCACATTACAAAAACTCTTTAATTTTATGTGCAATATATCTTGAGTCACTCGGCTTGAGCAAGACATGTAACATGTATTTTGGCTACATTAAAACACAAAACTATAATAGATATGATCAAAAAATAAGTATTAAATTTCATTTTTTAATTTTTAATAAATGAGCTTTAGGTGTAATAGAATATTAAATTTATCAAAGCTTAGGTAATAGAGTTTTACATGGAATAAACATCTTAACAATTAATAAGAAACTTAATATTTTGGTAAATGGAGTTTCATTTAAACTACATTATTTTAAAAATTAATATATCTGCTTAGCATAAACAAAAGATATATTCTCACTCGGGTGAGGGGATTTGAACTTTGGATGTTATAAAAATACTAGGAAGTGTCAACAAATAGAACTGTAAGGCTCTTGGCATCAAATCCCCATAGTCAAGCCCATTAAAACAACACCGTTTTGGAAAGTGAAAAATATAAATAAATAAATAAAGTTAAAATTGGACATAGAATTGATTAAATGACTAAATTGAAAAAAAAAATGAAAATGAAATAAAAAAATATTAAAATTAAAGAAACAAAATGAAATAATATTAAAGGATATTTTTTTTTGAGAAGATAATATTAGAGGATATAATTTGTAATATATATAAATCTTTTTTTATTTAAATTCATACCTTAAGAGGATGCCTTATTTCTTATTTGCTGGGTGGGTCCTTTACAATGTGCTAAATGTCTAGCATTTTTTACCCCAAAAAAAATGTCTAGCATAAATGTCATAGGTTAATTATTTTTATAAGCTGATGTTCCTAAATAGACAGATACAAATATATCCACTATAGGTATCAATATGAGTGAATCTAGATTTAAAGTATATGGGATTACTATGATTCTTGTTTATAAGGAGTTTTTAGATTTTAAAATCTGAGCTAGATAATCTGATTTTTTTTTTTTCACTTTCAAAACTAGTTCTTATACCTTTCAAAAAAAAAAAAAAAACTAGTTCTTATAAAATACTGTAACCTACAAGATATTAAATTTTCCATGCCTTAAACAAGTGACAGTAGTTCCACATACCACAATTCACACTAATTAATAGAGTGACCCACAAGACCTTAATTTTGTCTTTTTGAGGAGACACGAGACCTTAATTGTCCATGTCATGGGCCTAAGACTTTTTGAAAGTGAGAGCGAAAGAAAAAGCATATCGTGCAGCCCAAGCAGTAAACCTAGTTTTTCTTAATGATAACTCTTTTATCATCAGACCAAGACACCAATCAGTTTTTGGTATAGGCGGAGATTGAACCCCAAATCTCTTATACAACTATCAGAGACTTTACCAGTTGAGCTGACTGTGACCCACTAGTTTTTCTTAATTTTAAAAGTGAGAGCGAGAGAAAAAAAGCATATTGTGAGGCCCAAGCAGTGACCCTGGTTTTTCTAAATTTTTTGGATATGTGAATTTACCATATGACACTCCTTTAAAAGTCCTCGAAAGAAACTATTATATTGTTCTTCAACTCCACTTATCTTGTGACACTTGTCACCATCATTTGAGTTAGCACAGCTTCATATGGAACAAGTTTTGGTATGGGTCGTATAGTTTGATGCATCTTGTGGTATTTGGTGGCTCTTCAGCTTAAGAGATAAGCGCTTCAAGATTTTAGATTGGTGAATACTTTAATTTGTCACACTGATTGCAACTCATCATTCATCATGCACAAGTTGGCACATTCACATGTTTTATAACTTGAGCTTTTTGCCAGACATTCGCATGCTGAGTATCTCATGATCAATGTAAGATTGTTGTACAGACGATGCAGTTGTTACACCATACATTGGGAGAATTCGCTATTGAAGAAAAAGCTGGAGTTTGTGATACTACTTGATTCCTTAGAGATAACCGACTAATTATACATCTTGTAAACTATACATAACAAGCATGTAGTTGAACTCTGCAACTATTTGTTTGTTTTGAGAGGAAAATTATACAGCTTATGATTTTTAATGACACTATAGAGATTTTTCTACACACTATCAATTGTTGAAATGCAATGAGATGTCGTGTTTTGTGTCTAGTCTCGTTAAATCCTTACTTTTTAGTGTCAGATGGAAAATGTTCATGTTAATCTATATTACTTATTATGCTTCTAAATGTAGGTGCTACTATGTAATTTTTTTCTACTCAAGATTTATTTTATTGGTTTAATATGTAAATTCCAATTTAAGTAAGAGTCTAATAGTTTTAAAGGTCCAATTATAAGTATTCAAGGGTTAAAACATTATTTAATATTGGATTTTATTTTACAAATTATGGCCACTTTTGTATTCAGGGTAGAAATATAATTTCTGCAACTTTTGCAAATTAAGGGTTTGGTAGTTTAGTTGAGTCTAGAATTATCTTATGTTTTCTTTGAGTTCAAGTTAGTCTTTATTACCTTATAAGGTTTATAGTTTGGTAATCTAATGAGGAGTTTGTTTACTAGTCAAAATAGGAGTCCTTGTTCTATTAGAAAAGGCAAGATCTCTGTAAAGTGTGTCATTGTACTCAAAAAAGGAGCTGATTAATAAAAATATTAAAATGTTTTGAGTACAGAGGCATGTTGGCCTTATCGTTCTTTTTCTCTTACTGTTATGTGAACTATTCACAGATTGTGGGTAGATTTGATTTCAGTTTTTCTTCACCTCTTTGCAATCCTAAATCAAACTTTTTCCGTTCTCTATTTAAAGCCGTAGTCATTCTTGAACCCAAACTCTTCTTTCTAAAGTTTTAAGAACTAGTTCCACAAATTCTCCTAAATCTAAATCCACCACAAGAGCATATAGATGAAGCATGGGTGCGTTTTCAGATTCGGATGCGGGTACAGGTGCGGGACTCGGCAATTTTTGAAAAAATAAGGTGCGAGTGCGGCCTGGTGCAGCAATTCAAAAATTATTAAAAATATTTTTATTTATATATTTTATATATTGCTAAGCATGCTTTTTTATATAATAATAATAGAAAACTCATATAATAATAATAATAATAATAATAATAATAATAAGAACAAGAACAAGAAGAAGAAGAAGAAGAAGACGACGTACACCAAAGTTTTTGACACTTCAATTATTGACAAATGTATTAAAATAGATGATGCTTTCCATAAATAAATAATAATAAAAGATGTGGCTTAGTGGCTCACGTATTTGGTCAGCCCAAAAACAAAATAAAGGATATATTTGGGAGGCATTAAAATAGGTGTAGCTTCCCATTTATAAAAAATAAAATAAATAAAATAAAAAAGGGAAGATGGGGCTCAGTCATGTGTTTGGTCAGAGGCACACAAAACAAGATCAAAATTGGGAATTAATCCCATTTTCCCAACTATATAGTTAGTAGGCACAGTTTTGAAACTACATTTTTTAATAACATCTCGAGTTTCTAAGGGTCCATTTGGATACCGCTTATTTTGCTGAAAACTGAAAATTGAAAACAATAAAATAATAATAAAAAAGTTACTGTTCACGCACTTGGCACTGTTCATAAGCCTAAAATCACTGTTCATGGACAATGAACAATGCCAAGCGCGCTCAGCTGAAGAAAAAAAAAAAAAAAACAGGAAACGCAAACGCAGCTTCAATCCAAACGCCACCTAAAACTCGATTTAGGGCTTATAAATCGAGTCTTAGAGACTCGGTTTTTATGTTCTGATCAGGTCTGACTTGGCCCTTCTCCACGTGGCGTCCACCTGGATATCGAGTCTCTAAGACTCGATTTATAAGTCGACCATTTGAAGCTTGATTTATGGTTTAGTTTGTGTCCACATGGATTCCAGCTAGATATCAAGCCTTAAAGACTTGGTTTTTAAAGGATAATCGAGTTTCTAAGACTCGATTTTCAAGCTATGGTCCACAAGCCTCCATGTGGTTATGTCAGGTTGTCCTTAATCCTCATAATATATCACTTAGCAGCTCTCTCCGTTTCCTCCTCCAAAAAACCCAGCAGCTCTCTCTTCCTCTCTCACTTACTCTCACTCTCACTCTCATACAAAACTCACCCCCATTACAAAAACTTCAAATCAAACTCACCCCTCGTTTACACATCCTCATATCAGGTAAGGTTTTTATAACACTCTCTCTATTGATTATTTTTTTTAGGTTTTTTTTATAGGTATATCATGAATATTTTTTTTGTTTGGTTTGATATTTTTCTTTATATTTTTGATAGAATGATTTGAAGGTTTGTAATGGGGTGAGTTGTGTGTTTATTTTTATTTTTTTGGTTTGAGTATGATTAATGATTTGTTTTTTAGAAACAAATGATAATGATTGAGTATGTTTGTATGTGATAGGGTGAGTATATGCAAATGTGGGGTTTGTAATATGCATATGCTTTTATAAAAAGTAAAAAATATTGTAGATATATTTGTATTGTTAGGCTTTTTATCATGACTATTTTTGTTGTTGTTTGGTTTGATATTTTCTTTTATATTTTTGTTAGAATGATTTGAAATTTTGTAATGGGGGTGAGTTTTGTCTTTAGTTTTTTATTTGTTTGAGTATGAAATGATAATGATTGAGTGTGTTTGTATGTAATGTGGGGTGAGTATATGCAAATGTGGGGTAACAAGTTGTAATTTTTGTACTTTGAGTAGATAGAAAAGTTTTTGCAATTGATGTTAAATGAAAGAGATAAAATATGTCACTAACATATTACACTTGACTCTAATAAGTTCACAATCTCTGAAGAATATTGATATAAATGTATACTACGGTGGACCCCTTGTCAATCCTGAAGAGATTGACGGATTCCTATTTAGAGGATCGGGTATCGAATGCTGCTACATGATGATACGTCATAAGTTGAAGACGTTGAATGATTTGAAGAGGAAAATAATGGAAGAATTGAATTTGAACTCTGCTTGTTATGACATAAAGATTATTTATCATTACCCACAAGAAGTCCTTCATAAACGGATAAATTACAAGTATATGGCGATCAAAGAAGACAAACACGAGGATCCGTAAAATGCCCCAAGTAAATGCTGCTGAGTTGTACGTAAGTTCGGAGCCGCTTGCAGAAGTTGATATTGAGGAGGTGCAACAAACAACTGCATCTTTACAATTTACAGCCCTAGATGATGGATGCACTACAATGGGAGGCTATACAATTGGAGGTTATACGCTCACATCTTAAGATCATGCTGCCAATATTGGTGAAACACTCCAACCTTAAGAGACACATTTAGGGGAGGAAGATGAAGATGAAGATCATGCTGTGAATAATGGTGAAAATCTTGATGATATGGATGAGTACGAAGAGAGGATTAAGTGAGGCGACTTTGACAGGGATGTGGATGACCATGAACTCGTTCCCAATTTTGAAGAGGAAAATATGGAGTACCATAATGAAGGTGATGCAAACGATGATATTAGCGTCCAACATGATACAAATACGACCACTGCCTACACACGTCCTGCCGAGTCATTCTACGCAAATACTTGGAAAAATATGGTCGATCCTTCACGTCTTCAGATACCATTTGTTTCTACTTGGGAAGAAGAAATGCATTTTAATAAAGGGTTGACTTTTGCAAAAAAAGAGGCGGTGAAGCGTGCATTGATATTATACGCAGCAAAGGATAATAGAAATTTTATAATCCGGAGGTCGACCAAAACTAAATTGTGCGCCGCATGCATTGACACCAACTGTAAGTGGTACGTTGGGGCATTCATGAAGGCTAAACTTAATGGTCTGTAGATGGTCACATCTTATGTGGGTCCACACAGTTGTATACCCTTTGGCATGCGAAGAGATGGTAAAATGATGGATTCTAATTTTGTTGCATCAGAAATTGTGGGAAAATTGCAACAAAATCACACTACCCGTATTGATGAGCTCTGGGAGATCATACATACTAAGTATAATCATGAACTTTCTTACTATAAGGTATATGACGCAAAACAAAAGGTAATTGCTAAGATATTTGGGAATTAGGAGGAGTCCTACCAAAGGTTGCGAAAGTTGTTGTTGGCATACTTAGATCAGGATTCGGGTACCCAGTACAACTATTACACCATACCTAGGGACATAGATGGTACTACATTACTGCGCTATGTTTTTTGGGCATTCGTTCCATGCATTGCTGCATTTAGATATTGCAGGCTAGTGATCAGTACTGATAGGACTTATTTGTATGGTAAATATCGAGGGGTGTTGATGATTGCAATGGCAACTGATGCTAACCAAAAGGTTTTGCCTCTCGCTTTTGCTATTGTGGACAAGGAGTCAGGGCCTAGTTGAGGGTGGTTTTTAGAGTGTCTTAGGATTTCGATAGGGCATGTGATACATGACGAGGGCATTTGCATTATTTTTGACCGACATAAAGGTATCAAATGCGCCATTGCAGAGTAACCTAGAGGTGATGACGGAAGCTTATGGGTTATACTGCATTTCAACTAATCATTACAAACATACTTTATTATACTGCATTTAGAGTATGTATTCTAATAAGATAGTTAATCTAGTAAACTAAAGCTTGGTTAACTAAGCAGCTTTTATGTACTTATAAAATAATAAAAAACCAAAAATTAAGAATAAGTAGCATATATATTAACCTAATCATATAATTTTGGAAATTTGACACAAAATTAGAGTATATTAACCTAATCATATATATTGAACCTTTGTTTAGAATTGTTTAATATTGACTTAAATAATTCCTAGAAGCTTTTAAAATAAATAAATAAATTTAAGTTACATGACGTGTATGAGGTAGAGACTTACTTCAGGGACAGTGGACCCGCATTGGAAGACCATAAGCACCCATTGGTGGGCCATGCTCAACTGTCGGGCACAAATATAGGAACCTGGCCCATGCCCAATACTGAACCAACATCAAGCACCCACCAATCTAACTAGCTTTCTTATCGCTTGCCCTGCATAACTCTAGGTACAACCATGCAAGGCAAGCACTTCCCTAACTCTACCTTCATGGGTTGCGAAGGTCTTCCAACTGCTGCACCCACATTAGATGCACCCTATCGCAGGATTTGTCTATGAAGATTTTGTCCCCTAGTAGCGCTAGGATGTAGCATCATGCATACTTATGCAGTTGATCCTCTTCAACATTAGGCAAAAATGGATCAGCAACTTCCTCCAAAAGCCATTGGATGAGAATCCTCTGGCCATTAAGTTGCTTTCTCTCATCATTTACAGGTCAGAAGCCAAGGCATTCCTCGCACACAGGACTCCATTCTTTCTGCGTGCTCCTTGTTATGGCCTTGCCATCAACAGGAAGCCCGAGAAGAAACTCCACATCCTGCAATGTGATGGCGACCTCACCATGTGGCATGTGGAAGGTGTGAGTTTTGGGCCGCCATCACTCCACTAAGGCCATTATCAAGCCATGGTCAATGTCTCTACCCAAGGTCCTGAGGAGTCCCTCCAAACCAAGTGCCTTAATGATGTCAACAACTCGATCATCCACCATTGGCTCTAGATTGGAGAACTTTTCACTACGGGTATGGCATTTAAGGGACATTAGATCCTGCATAGAACAAAACCATGGATTAATATATGACAGCAAGTGATGCGAACCTCAATCGACACGCTTTGAGACCCAACAAAAATATTGGAATACTTGCCCAAGAAAGCTAAAATTCAGATTTTTGATAGAAACCCTGACCCGACGTTTATAATCGAAACGCAAACCAAAGGTATAAGTTGACCTTGACCCAATGATTATAAAGAATCACGAATCGAAGATATAAAGTTTGAACGCCACAAGGAAGAATCCTTGATAAGTTCACAGTTCTTGAAGAACCAAAAGAGAGCAAAACCTCACCTTTTCTGATTTTTATTCAATAATATTATGAAAAACGTTTACAGACTTCAGAGCCTATTTTAGGGCTCCATAAAACTTGACAGACAAGAAAATATATTCTAAAATAACCCCTAATTGATACCTTACCATATCAGGAATCAAATTTGACCTAAAAAGCATTAAATGCACCTAAAAACAAGGAAAATACCTAAAAAAAACGTACTAAATAATAAAACCCTAAATAAAAGTTGATTTGGTGTGAAATTAACAGATCCAAAATAGGAAAAAATCTGTCTTAACTGATATAGAGCTGGAAAGTCAATCAGCCATTAATTCACGCTATAAATCACTCCCAATTAAGCCAGATCAGCTCTAAATAGCTTGAATTAAATTTATTACACTTTCATCTTCCTTTGGGCCAAGCTTGAAATGTCCTGCGTTAGAATCAACCCAAATCTCTTGAATCAGCCCATTAAGTGCTTCTTTGATCTTCTTGGATCTTGCTCTTGTAATAGGCCCAACTGGAACATGCAATGGATCCTTGAATGCTTGTTGATTCTCATCATTGTATGAATAAAATGCGTGTACATTCGTTAAATTTTTAGTGTTGTGTTTTACCTGTCCATTCCAAATAGCTTCTGACTGATGGTTGGCCTACAACGTCAACATCGACTGGTCAATGGGGCCAGGCTATGCATGGTCAATTTGTCCAGCATTTGCAGCAGTCATACGGCACAAGAATGATAAACAATTAGCACGTAATAGACATTATTGAAAACAAAAACAAAAAAAATCTAAGAAAGATTCTCAAAAAACAAAAATTCAACAAAGTGGCAGTCCCGCAATATACAACAAATTGAAACTATGTTTACATTTAAATCATGCCTTAATCTAAATCAATCAAGCTTTAACCTATAAATTAAAAACAATATTTTCAGTTAGTTAACATGTAGACCAGTTTGCATATTTTTCTAAGCTTTTCATGCATTCCAATTAAACACAACAAGGAAAAATTCTATATAAATTTTTATTATTATGGGTAAGTTACCACCAAAACCTCTAAACTGCAAGGTTTCCATCTTAATACATTGATTGTCAACTTTGTTTAGGCTCACTTAATGGTATGAAGGTAAAGACAGTGATTTGCTAAGGAAAACATCCATTAACCCAAAAAGCATGGATGTTATCAAATAACAGTGTCAATTGTACTGACTACACGAAACAAGAAAAACAAAAACAAAATCAAATCAAATCAAGTTTTGACTACAATCTCAGCACAAAATGGAAAATTTTTCTTGCATTTTCTTGGGAACCAAATAGAGTAACACATGAAAAAATCACAAACCACAAACCCACATGAAAAAATCAATCATAATTTCGAAACAATAAACACAAACCCACATGAAAAATTCACACAATAAGAAAATCATACCTGAGAGAACTAAGTAAGAGTGGAGAGGGTGAGAGAGAGAGAGAGAGAGAGAGAGGCGCAAGCGTGACAGGGTGTCTGTGTGAGGGTGGAGAGGGTGATTGAGAGAGGCGTGAGAGTGGGTCGGTGAGTTAGAGAGGCGTGAGAGTCTGCTCTGGTCTATGTGAGAGTGAGAGTGGAGAGGCGTTAGAGACAGAGTGCATTTAAGTTTGAAAAAGCCCTATTAGAAATCGAGTCTTAGAGACTCGGTTTCTAGGTGGCTTCCACATGGATCAATCACGTCACATACAAATTGCCACATTACACACAAATCGATACTTAAAGGGTCGGCTTATAAATCGAGTATATAAAACTCGATTTCCAGGTGGACGCCTGGCCAAATTTTTTAAATAACTATAAAATCAAAACTATATTATTAGTTAGCCAAGGTTTGAAACTATTTTGGTATCTAACAAATCGAGTGTGAAGGACTCGATTTTGGAATGCTAAATCGACTGCTTTGAAGTCAATTTCAACATCATTTGTAGCTGATGTGGATACTTGGTCCACGTAGGTAGTGAAATAGAAATCGAGTCCTACAAACTCGATTTAGTTTTGCTTAACTACAGACGAACCCACAGACCTAAACCCAAACGCAGAGATCAAAACACAGTAAAAAAGGCAAAACCCAGACGTAGAGATCAGCAAAACCCAAACATCAAAACGCAAAGATCAACAACCTGAGATTAAAACGCCAATCAATAACGAAGAAGAAAGATGCAATGATGCAAAACCCAGCAAACCAGAGAAGCAATAAGGAAGCAACCCAGCGGCGGCGAAAGCTTCAGGCGACGGAGTGGAGAAGATGATGCAAAACCCAGGTTTCTCGCCGCCGCTCCGGTGGAGGAGAAGAACACGTTGGAGTGGAGAGTGGGTTTGATTTTTTTTGGTTTTGTATTTGGTTTTGTTCATGGGTTTTGGGTTTGGGATTTTTAGAAATGGGTTTGGATTTTGAGAAATGGGTTCGGGATTTTGAGAAAAATGGGTTTGGGATTTTGAGAAATGGATTTAGATACGAAGGTAGAAGATGATGAACAAAAGGAAATCGAGTCCTTCTATTTGACAGAACTCGAGTCCATAGGACTCGAGTTCTATGCTTACGTGGACCAACTTTCCACGTTAGCTACTAACAATGTTGAAATCGAGTTTAGTGAACTCGATTTAGCATTCCAAAATCGAGTCCAAAAGACTCAATTTGTTATATACCAAATTAGTTTCAAACCTTGGCTAACTAATAATATAGTTTGGTTTTTATAGTTATTAAAAAAATTTGGTCTAGACGTCACGTGGAAAAAACGCCAACTCAGACGCGATGAGAACATGGAAACCGAGTCTTTGAGACTCGATTTATAAGCACAAAATCAAGTCTTTTAGACTCGAGATGTTAGTAATACATATACTTTCAAAATAGTGCCTACTAATTAAATTGTTTGGAAAACACTGTTAATTCCCAATTTTGGCCCATAAAACAAATAAAGCCCAGTTGTTAACAAAGGCTGGCAAGAATCGGATTTTTTTTTTCTCAAAATAAGAATGATTTTTAAACAATTTCGTTAGTTAGAGCGTTTTTAAAACTATTTGGGAAACTAACAATTTGACACAATAAACTCGATTTTGGTTTGTAAAAATTGATTTCTCTAAAATCGATGCTTACAAACTTGATTTTAGTACTCTCTCATCTCACTTCTTCTCTAACAATCAAACAGGAGAGAAACAACACAGATCCAAGCAACCCCAGAGAGCATAACGAAATCATCAAACCCATTGATCAATGTTGTGATTGCGGCTCGGATGTGGACTCGGAACTTAGAGTCGGACTCAGCGAGCCTTGGCGGTTGTGTTCAGAACGGCATGGTGGTTCATCTACGCCGGCGTGGTGCTTCCTTGTCCTCTTCGCTGGAGCTCGATTTCTCTCTCCGTCTCTCACTTCTTCAAGAAACGCCACCGCTTCGCCTTCGCTGTCCCTGCCTGGGTCTTTGGTTTGGGTTTCTGGTTGAGGGTGAGAGACGGAGAAATCGAGTCCGCAACAGTGGAATTCCAATTTAAATGAAATCGAGTTGTCTGAACTCGATTTAGCTCTCCAAAATCGAGCTTAAGGGACTCAATTTGTTAGATTGCTAAATAATTTCAAAACCTCCCTAACTAATGAAATTGTTGGAGAGATTTGGTTATTTAGAAGAAAAAAAATCCGCAAGAATCCTTTTCCAAAAAAAAAAAAAAACAAAACTTACAGAACGTATGCTGGGCTCCGATGAAAAAAAAGGAAGAAGAAGACAAAGAAGCAAAGAAGAAGAAGAAGAAAGGGGTTAAGGCTGGTGATATTGTGACGGCGATAGCGGCGTGGTATTTTCGGTTTAAGTTTTTTTTTTTTTTTTTTTCCTTACCGCCAACTTTCTTTTTCTGGCCGAAACATACCGATATTCGGCCGATACGATCCGAATCGGCCCGGTTCGGCGCTAATCGGCGCGTATCGCGAAAAAAAAAAACTGGACGTGGTTCGACACGCAGGCAGCGGCGTCCCTCGCGCGTCGCTGCGTCGGACGCGGGTGCAGCGACCAGTTTGCCGCGTTCGTGCATATAGATAGATTTCCCCAATTTGGTTTATTTCACTAACTTCCCACATGCTATACGTTCTTTGCTTGCATTTCTTCATGTTATTTTCTGAATTTTTTTTATCATGCACAGACAAGAAAAATGTGATGTGAAATTACAGAAATCAATACTTGACATACATTATTTGGCACATTGAGGTTCTCTGTCTCTCTCTCTCATCTAGAAATGAATTACCCTGTGGTCTTTAACAAGAGTGACATACCCTATAAAGTCCTTTATTATAGTTTGTGTCTGAAAAATGACTCAATGCCCTGTGATGATTTAACTAGGTAGTCGGGATAAGCTATAGTCATTAATTTCTTAATTACAACTCAACTCATGTCTTCTAGTCTACTCATCTTTCCTTTTTTTTTCTTTGCAAGTAATAAAATTTCTCTTATTGCAAAAATAAAAGTGGTTGAAATTTCTGTTTTCACCTCAGAGGTCTCTTGTTGCAGAGATGCAAGCAGGGCACTGTTATATATGTACCTTTAATTAGTCAATATACTGAGCAAGAAGTGTATGGAAAGTTATTTCCTGATGTGCATTATATGCCATGTCTGTCATCCATGATTTGTGTGATGCCCTTTCAAAGATATGTTGTTTGAATTTATTGCCTGCTGAGTATTTTTTTTCGTTGCTGATATTTGCTCTATCTTATGCAGGGAATTCAAAATCAGGATTCCCGCCATCTGATGTTGAGAGGTATGCGTATTTACTTTTTCTTTCCCCCTTTTATATCATATGGACCATTTTACAAGCAGGTTATAATTATAAATTTAATTTACTTTGTAACATTTATTGTTTATCCCTCTAGGTTCATATTTGTGGTTCAAGGTGCTGTGACTCTCACCAATGTTTCTGGTAATAGCCATGGACTGATAGTAAGAAATTTTATCGATATTTAATTTTAATTATGTTTCTCAGCATGAGACTATTAATTTTTTTGATAGCATTAAGGTTAAGTAACTCATTATGAAATATATCATATACTTTTTCAACTATTCCTATTTTGATAATTATTATGTTTGCATTACACATTAATTGCTATCTAATTTTAATACTATTGTACAAATTGAATGCCTTGACTTTTATGATTTATCTACACGGCATATGTGTAATATATGTTTTGCATCACTTCCTTACTTATGTTGATGAACATTCACAACTTTATTTTTTTATTTTAAATTTTATCAAAAAGAATTTCGTTGTTGTATTGGTGTATAATGTAATTCATACGCTATTCAGAATCTTGTATGGTTTTGGTTATGCTTGCTTATCTTTATGATCAATCATTCTTTTATGTTTCCAAGCATTTTCAAACATTTAAACTATGTTATGTTTGCAAACACAAAGTTTAACCATGATCCTATGAATTTTTTTTTTTTTTTTTTTTTTAAAATTCGAAAGTTACAACAGGGGAGGGAGGGGTTCAAAACCCTCTTGGCAACCACAATCCTAGGAAGTTGAGTTGATCAAAAAGAGAAATTGTAAAACAGAATGGAAGACAAACAGAAAGAGCGCAGAAGCAATGACTTAGGAAATTGATTAAGAGTGAGATGGTACTGGTTTGTGTGGTTGAGAACATAGTTGAACTTACCAATATCCTACGCTGTAAAATATGTTGTTTGCCCTACCTTGGTAATTGGTATGCCCTTTTTTTTTTGATAAATCCTACCCTGGTATGCCATTAGGAGCTTCATTTAAAGAGTACTTAGTTGAGCTTACCACTTATTATTTATCATTAATTACCATCCCAACTAGTGTGACAAACTGGATTGAGAGATTACAGAAGAATTTCTTGTGGGGTGGCTTGGGAGATGAATTCAAACATCATGTAGTGGGATGGGATACATTTTTTTTCTCTTGTTGCTCATGGAGGATTGGGCATTAGGGAAGCTTGCCTTTTTGTAACCAAAATCTACTAGGTAAGTGGCTCTGGCACTCTGGGGTAGGGGAAACATGCTTTTGAAGGTGTGTAGTAGCGTTGAAGTATGGTGTGGAATGGGGTGGTTGGAGTACGAAACCTATTTGAGGACCTCATGGATGTGGTTTGTGGAAGAGAATCAGCATTTTCAAACATTACACTCATTTTGATGTAGGCATTGGTAGTTAGATTCGATTTTGGCATAACTGTTGGTGTGGAGATCAACCTTTGAGGGTGGTTTTTCTTGTCTTGTATAACTGTGCAACAGAAAGAGACAGGTCTTTGGAGTCTTTGTTGGTGTGACAGATCAAGGAGGAGCTAGGATGTCACATTTCTTTGGGGCTTTAATGATCAGGAGTTAGAGTTGGTAGCCTCATTTCTTATTCTTATTGACTCTAATATACCTTTAGAGAGGGTTATGATGAAATCAGGTGGAGGTTATAGAGGAGTGGGAAATTCAATGTTGTTATTTCTATACTGCTTTTGGGGGCTCTTGTGTTGTACTCTTCCCTTGGAAAGGCATCTGTAGTGTTATGGGGGAAGATTCTTACTTTTGAGAAGCTCATTAAGCAAGTTATACACTAGCAAGTTGATGTTGCATGTGCCGGTATAGTGAGGAGATGGTGGATCATCTATTATTATATTGTACTTCTGCTATTGAGTTGTGAAGCTTTCTTTTTGATCCTTTGGTATTCAATGGGTGTTACTAGAAAAGGTCATCAATCTTGTGTTTAGATGAAGAAACTATGTTGGTAAGCATTCATTAGATATTTGGAACTTAGTTCCATTATGCTTGATGTGAATTATAGGGAACCAATCATTAGCGATGTTAACTAGTTCTTTACGTGATTGGTCTCCCACATTACATAGCGGTTCATTAAAAGTTCTTCTATCGTTGTGTTTATAGATTTGTTGTCTTTTTGTATGTACTTTTCCCATGGTAATTATTTATTTTTCTTTGTGTCCATTGTTAGTCTTTTTTCAATGAATTTAGCATTACCTATCAAAAAGTAGTATGCTATTATACTCCAATGAAGGCAGTTTACAGTTTGCTTGAATAATAAAATTTAGGCCAAAATGCAAAACTCACCTTATAAGCTTGGTGTTGATTCCTGTTAATCATAGGTGCGGATTCCTTGTTTTAGTTTCTCTTGCTTGGTGCCGATTCCAAACAAGCCTAAGTGCTAATTCTTAGGTTATTTTTATTTTTCTGTTTTTCAATTTTGGTGTTGCATCAGTTTTGGTTTAGTCCTGCATCAGTATGTTTGTACGTAAAAGAAGTTGTTTGGGTTATTTGGCTTTGTTTGTATAATAGCATAAAATGTTTTTGTGATTTGGTTGATGTTTTGCATGAGGTGTACAGTGAGACTATTAAGGATCATTGATAAAGGATGGGAAAAAGTATATTGCCATTTTTTATATCAAACAAAGAAAGTCTAATGCCATTTTTACTTAATAAAAAAAAAAGTTAAATCTATTGCCATTTCTCTTTAAATTGCAGGTTGATTCATATGCTTATCTACCTCCTAATTTTCAACATTCACTCGAGTGTGATGCATCTGCTACTCTTGTCAGTCTTGTGGTATTTGAGAGAAGGTATGTGTCCCATTGCGTTGTAATTGATTGGATGGGTTGCAATCTTTTCCGGACCTTTCATTTTCATTGCATGCTTAGAATGAGAATTCACTCAGGGTACCTTGACATGCCCATTAAAGCTACTGAAAATTTCGTTTTATGAGTTATGAGTTACTCCAATATCGAAACATTATTTACACCAAAAATATTTAGGTATATGAGGTAATCCTTAATACATTTTATATTCAACTGTCATGTTTACTTTTAGGTATGCCTCTCTGGAAAAGTATGTCACTGAGCAGATTGTCAGTTCAACAAAAAAACAGCCATTCCTTGAACTCCAGGAGAAGTAAGTTTTGGATTGTTTGTTATTATGTTTTGGAGCATTTTAATATTAAATAATTAAAATGAATAAATGTTATAACATAAATGTAAAGATATGGGAGTGAATATGGAAGATGGGGAGTTAGTGAAAATGTTTAATCCCACATTGAAAAGGAGAGAGACTATTTTGTTCTTTTTAATTGTGGTGATTATGGGCTAACATAAATTGTCTCAAATATTGGGCCAAATATGTGCGCAAGGGGGAGGTGAAGGGTGGAGGTGTCAAATTTGGAAATGAATCAGCGCCTTGTATCCTCCTACTCTACACTGGTTACAAAGTTTAGCCAACCAAGAGCTTGAATCTCCTTAAAAAGAGCGAGTGCCACGCCTCAGTCCAAATAGTGTTGTGTAATCTCTTTCTTTAAATTAATAAAAGTTCAGAAGTATTATTCAGTTTTTCTTTGTATTATTTCCATTATCATTGTGTTTGCACCAACAATTTTAAAGAGATTCAACACATGGAGTCTACACAAGAGAAACCAAATGAGCCTGTTGGAGATCTTAACAAGCCCTTTCGCTTTAAGGGAGCCCACTTTAAGAGGTGGAAAGGAAAGGTCCTCTTCTACTTGAGCCTTCTCAAAGTTGCCTACATCCTCACTGAGAAGAATCCGTCAAAGATTCCTACCGATGAGATGAGTGACGAAGAATATATTCTCCATCAAGAAAAAATAGATAAGTATACAAAAGATGAATATAATTGTCGCTCTTTTCTATTGAATTGTCTTGCCGATCATTTCTATGATTATTATGATACAACTTACAAGTCTGCTAAAAAAATTTGGAAAGCTTTACAAAGCAAGTATGATACCGAGGAGGCAGGTGCAAAGAAGTTGCTAGTAAATTTTTCCGTTACCAAATGGTGGATAGAAAATCGGTGGTGGATCAAGCACAAGACTTCCAAATGATCGTAGCAGAATTGAGATCCGAAGGCATAAAGATCAGAGACAATTTGGTGGTAGCTGGCATAATTGACAAACTACCACAATCTTGGAGGGAGTTCCAAAAGACTTTGCGGCACAAACAAAAGAAGACATCCTTGGAGACTTTGATCACAAGCATCGGTGTGGAGGAGGAGGGTAGAGGACAAGATGCACTCATGACAGAAGAGAGCAATGGTAATTCCATCACAAAAGTAAACCTTATTTCATCTAATAATAATATGCCCAAAAATCATTTTCCTAGAAATGGTCAATTGAAGCCAAAAAAGAAAGCCTTTAAAAACAATAATAGATCACCTCAAGGAAGGAGAAACCTGAATAAAAATTACAATAAGAACCAAGGACCACCTTCACAAGATCAATTTAATAGATCCTGTTTTGTCTGTGGCAAAAGTGGGCATATTGCTTGATTTTACAAATTTCAGAAACGTGAATCTGTCCCACAGGCTAACGTAACCGAAGAGCCTTTAGTGGCTATGATTACAGACATTAATATGGTGCAATATGTTGAAGGGTGGTGGGCAGATTCTGGTGCTAACAAGCACGTCTGCTATGACAAAAATTGGTTCAAGTTGTACACTCCTTTTGAAGAAGAAAAAACTGTTATGCTTGGTGACTCTAGCAAAACCAAGGTTCTTGGGAGTGGTGAGGTTGAATTGAAATTCGCTTCTGAACGTGTGCTAACATTGAAGATGTACTTTACACTCCGTCCATGAGAAAGAATTTGATGTCAAGTTTTTTGCTTAACAAGGCTGGCTTCAAGCAAACTATGAAATCTGATAATTATGTAATCACTAAAAAAAGATTATTTGTGGGCAAGGGTTATGCTTGTGATGGAATGTTTAAATTGAATGTTGAGAATAATAAAGCATCTACCAGTTTAGTTTATATGCTTTTTTTTGTTAATTTTTGGCATGCTCGTTTGTCATATAAATAGTAGATATGTGGGAATCATGAGTAATTTAGGATTAATTCCAAGACTGTCAAAAGATTTTGAAAAATGTGAAACTTGTAGTCAAGCTAAGATTACAAAAAGACCTCATAAAAGTGTTGTAAGAAATACCGAATTGCTTGAGTTAATTCACTCCGATTTATGTGAATTTGAGGGAATTTTAACTCGTGGAGGAAATAGATATATTATCACTTTTATTGATGATTTCTCAAAATATACAACTATTTATTTTTTGAAAAATTTCAAGACTTTTTAAAAGAAGTTGAAAATCAATTCGGTAGAAAAATAAAAAGAATAAGAAGTGATAGAGGCCGTGAATATGAATTAAGTGCATTCAACTCATTTGTTCAGTCTTTGGGAATTATTTATGAAACTATTGCACCATATTCACCTGCTTCTAATGGTGTGGCTGAAAGAAAGAATAAAACTTTAATTGAGTTAACAAATGTCATGTTAATTGAATCTGGTGCACCTTTACATTTTTGGGGTGAAGCTATATTAACTGCATGTCATGTTTTGAATAGGGTGCCACATAAAAAGTCACACATCATACCTTTTGAGATGTGGAAATGACATAAGCCAAATTTGGGATATTTGAGAGTATGAGGTTGTCTTGCTTATGTAAAGCTTACTGACCCTAAAATACATAAATTAGGTATAAGAGCTACTACCTGTACTTTTCTTGATTATGCATTTAATAGTGTAGCCTATAAATTTTTTAATCTTGAAAACAAAATAATTTTTGAATTTGGTGATGCAATTTTTCATGAAGAAAAATTTCCTTTTAAATTGAAAAATAGTGGGGGTGAAGAAAATATTTTGTCACAACTTAGTTCTTCTACTTCACATCTACAAAATCAAGAAAATCTCAAAATGGAACCTAGAAGAAGTAAAAGAGCTAGGGTTGAAAAGGATTTTGGTCCTGATTATTATGTTTTTAACATTGAGAAAAATCCCCAAAATTTAAAAGATGCCTTAACATCACCTGATACTATATTTTGGAAAGAGGTTGTAAATAATGAGATGGAATCTCTAATTTCTAATAAAACTTGGAAATTAGTAGATCTTCCACCGGGTTGTAAGACCATAGGTTGTAAATGGGTCCTTAGAAAAAAGTTAAAACCGGATGGATCAATAGATAAGTTTAAAGCTAGACTTGTTGCAAAAGGCTTTAAACAAAAAGCTGATCTTGATTTCTTTGATACTTTTTCTCCGGTAACGAGAATTACATCTATTAGATTGTTAATTGCTATTGCTGCAATCTTTGATTTGAAAATTCATCAAATGAATGTAAAAACTGCTTTTCTAAATGGGGACCTAGAGGAAGAGATTTATATGGATCAACCCGAAGGCTTTGTAGAGCCTGGACAAGAAAGCAAGGTATGTAAGCTAACAAAATCCCAATATGGCTTAAAACAAGCACCTAAACAGTGGCATAAAAAGTTTGATTCCTACATGATTGAGAATGGTTATAAATCAAATGAATGTGATGAATGTATTTATTCTAAATTATGGAATAATTTACATGTTATTATTAGCCTCTATGTGGATGATATGTTGATTTTTGGCTCAAATATGCATGTTATAAATGAGACAAAAAATATGCTTAAAAGCCATTTTGATATGAAAGATCTTGGTGAGGCTAATTTTATTTTGGGCATGAAAATTACAAAAACATGTGATGAAATATATCTTGATCAATCACCTTATGTTGATAAAATATTGAGAAAATATAATTTTCATGATCACAAAAGTGTAGTTACTCCTTTTGATTCTAGTGTTCATTTATTTCCTATGAATAATGATGATGAGATTTTTAATCAAAAGGATTATGCTAGCATCATTGGTAGTTTGCGTTATGCTACTGATTGTACTAGACCTGACATTGCATATGCAGTAGGAATGCTTAGCAGATTTACTAGCAAGCCTAGTAAAGATCATTGGCTAGCTATTGAGCGAGTCATGAGATATTTAATTGGTACCAAAAACGATGGCTTATTTTATAAAAAGTACCCTGCTGTGATTGAAGCTTTTAGTGATGCCGATTGGAATACTTTGTCAGGTGATTCTCTCTCCACAACTGGTTATATTTTTACCTTAGGTAGTGGTGCTATTTGTTGGAAATCTAAAAAGCAAACAATAATTGCTAATTCAACAATGGAAGTTGAATTAATAGCATTAGTTTCAGCTAGTGAAGAGGCAAATTGGCTTAGAGATTTGTTATATGAAATTCTACTTTGGAAAAAGCCAATTCTACCTATATTAATTCATTGTGATAGCACTGCTGCAATTGGTAGAGTTAAAAACCGTTATTACAATGGTAAATCCAGACCTATAAGAAGAAAGCACAATACTGTGCGATCTTATTTGAGTAGTGGCATCATAACTGTGGATTATATTAAATCTAATGATAATCTTGCAGATTCATTTACCAAGGCCTTGGCAAAAGATAGAGTCTGAAATACATCGAGGGGGATAGGACTAAAGTCCATAAAATCATGAGTCATGTATGAGGATACCCAACCCAAGGACCAGAGATCCTGAGAATTGGGTTCAATGGGAAAAACGAATCATACGATGGTCGTAAGAAATGCACAATTTATTTTTTAATTAATTATTTTGTAAATAATTTTTTAATTGTTCATCCTTATGATGTAAGTGCATTTATCCTGTAATGTGGAGAGGTTGAGTAAAAAAATCTTAATGAAATTTGTAGCTCGTATGAGTGGGGTGTCAGAATTACAGGAGCACCCTTGACAAAATTTCACTTATGTGAGTGTGGGGGTGGGGCCGCTCCCTATGAGATTTGAACTTAATCTCAGATACACTCATGAAACCGGGATTAGCACATGGCCGTAAAGTGCTAGCTATAAAAGCTCATGTCAACACCTGGGTTGTTATGTGTGAGCAATGACACTTAATTTCCCTAAAGCAATCCTAGTTCAAGTCGAAGACCACTACGACTCTAGAGTTGAGGTCGCTATTTTACTAAGTGAGGTTCAATGCAGAGCACGCCTTCATGATGCATAGTGACCCATCTTTGCCTGGTAATCTCTCTTTAACTAAAAAATTTAATATTAAAATGAGTGGGGGATTGTTGGAGCATTTTAATATTAAATAATTAAAATGAATAAATGTTATAACATAAATGTAAAGATATGGGAGTGAATATGGAAGATGAGGAGTTAGTGAAAATGTTTAATCCCACATTGAAAAGGAGAGGGACTATTTTGTTTTTTTTAATTGTGGTGATTAATGGGCTAATATGAATTGTCTCAAATATTGGGACAGATACGTGCGCAAGGGGGAGGTGAAGGGTGGAGGTGTCAAATTTGGAAATAAATCAGCACTTTGGATCCTCCTACTTGACAAGGAGGGGTGTTCTTTCTGGTGGAGTTTTGGGCTTGAACACTTTGTGCAGAGGTTGTTCTAGCCATACGACATTTGTTGGGTTGTTGGTATCCTGGGGGAGACAAGTCAGAGACGGTTTGCACCGGTTACAAAGTTTAGCCAACCAAGGGCTTGAATCTCCTTAAAGAGAGCAAGTGTCGCGCCTCAATCCAAATAGTGTTGTGTAATCTCTTTCTTTAAATTAATAAAAGTTCAGAAGTATTATTCAGTTTCTCTTCATGTTATTTCTATTATCATTGTGGTTGCACCAACATTATGTTCTTAATATTTCAGAAAGGTTGGAACTTGAAAGTCCTGTTTTCTTGTATAAATCCATCATTGGTTGCATAGGAGCTGTTCCTTGATTTGTATTGATGAGAAAAAAGCCTCCTTTATATATTTCTAATTTTTCCTGGCTCCTGGAATCCATACATTACAAATACTCAATTGTATATAGCCCATGTATATGTGATTTCTGGGAACTATGTCTTTTTATTTCCATTAGATTTGTATTTTGGTGGTAAGTTTAATCATTGTTATTAAATTTGTGTGTTCTAACTTCTTTACATGTTATCAGATCTTTGAAATTAGGAAGCTTCTCCCCACATCTTTGCCATATGACTTCAATATCCATATAAGCTTTGATCAATTTGTTTGAGGCCATTCCCGGTTTTCTTGGTCATGTCATTCTTTTCAGTAATTTACTATATATACCATGCCTGCAGAACATGGATTTTCAACCTGGAGAATACCTTAATGTGAAGGTACTCTTTCTTGATGGTTAAACCCTTACATTGAGTTTCTGGAAACTGCTCCTTGAACCTTAATGTAGATTTGGATATGTGACATAAATTGTAATATCAGTCAAAGTAATTTCAAATTTGAGTTCCTTAACTTACATCAAAGCTAAAGTTTGGTGATCCTAAAAAAGTAATTAATTTAATGAATCTTTAGAGCCTTGCATAATTCACATCCTGACCAATTTTTTTTTTTTTCAAAAAATAAATTTGATTGATTTTCTCTAGTGTAGGTTATGTAAAATAATTATTGAAGTAACGAATAGTTATGATAGTTATTTTAGTCTCCAGCTTCTCTAGGATGCTTTGCTCCTAATGTTACGAGGGATTGAGTAAGTTATATCTTTTATCTATTTGCTTTTACAGGAGGTGCATTACAATCAGCGTGGTATGTTGCTTTTAGAGGGACAGTGCATTTATCGTTTGGGTGATAGCTGGTAAGAGTTTTTAAGAGCTGAGAGTGTGTTATGATGTCAATATTTTTCCTGCTGATGTCGCCTGAAATGGACAACAATTATTTGATGATATTGTCGACTAATGTGAAAATATATAGTAGGAAATGGGAGTGTACTTAGGATTGCCTGATTTATTCTGTACCTCTCAATTGACCTAAGGTTTTGGCATTCAGCAGGATGCCTACCTATGCTTTACATCTTATCTTGGACCATGGTTGCATTAAACTGAATGGTGCCAGTGCATACAAGGAGTATAATGCTCTTTGGCTTAACATTGGTATGTCTTAGTTTTAGCAGACTATAGCTCTCATGTTTGATGTGTCCCCACTTAATTTTTCGTTTTTTTGTTTTTTGCTTACTGTAATGCCAAAATTTGTGTGTATTTATTGCGATAATGGCTCTTATTTGGTAGTAACTATATGAATTATGCAGCAGAATGAACACCATCCAGTATCCTTTATGATCTTACTCACTTTTCTAAGAGATCACTATTTCAACACATTTCTGTTCTATTTCTATTTGGATCCACAGTAACTGGTCGTAATATCAGCAACACAGTCAACGACTCATTACAAATGTAATCAATCCTAGCAATTAAAATTGAAGCACCTTTGGTTTGTACAATTTTTAACAAGTTCTGAAATGTTTAAGAAATGTTGCTTGGCTTTGCCAGAGTCAGTGACAGTCGATGAATTTGCTTATTGTAATATTTTTAAGTTTTGTGTACAGTTATGAGTTATGTCTGTGTTCTCTCTGATTTTTCCAGTTTTACCAGCTACTGCCACATGCTAAATCATTTCTAATTGCATCCTCTATTTTCATAAATAGGTATCCGGCTGAAGCTGGTG